>NC_044914.1:49981912-50281912 GCF_001633185.2 Quercus lobata
GGTTAACGATTGCGTCTAAAGGACAAGAGGGTGTTTTGAAGGAATTGGATCAGGTTTTGGAGAAGTATAATTTTTTTTCTGTGGAGGAAGTGGGGGATGGTGAGGTGTTGAATGGTTTGGTGAAGAGAGAGATGGCTCTGGAGGAGCAGGACAAGAGGGAATTGATGGTGCAGAGCTCGGTAGCGTATTGGACTACATTGGCCCCCAATGTGGAGGACTATAGTGGGAGTGTGGCGAGGTTGATTGCGGCGAGCTCAGGGGAATTGATTAGGGGGATTTTGTGGTGTGGGGATGTGACAGTGGATAGGTTGAAGTGGGGGAATGAGTTCTTGAAGAAGAGGATGGGGCCAGGGTCTACTTCAGAGATTAGTCCGGAAACAATGAGGAGGATCGAAAGGTTTGAATTTAATTTCTTAGAAATTGTATTTTATGAATAATAATTGATTTATTTGGTTGTTATTGTATCTGTGTTGTTTGGCGTTTAATTTTACTTGGTTAACGTGGTAGATTGGTTTGTATATGTTCATTTTCAGAATAATTGTGATTTTAACTAAGGGTAAGTTTAGGTATATTTTCTTAGGCGTGGTATCTTAGCTTCTCAAATTTAGCTTCTCAAATTAAATTTTATTTACAGCTCATAATAACATTGTTTGTACTGCATTGGCCAACGCAGCCATGTGTTTGGATTTATTTGGGAAACGTAAGGTACAATACTCTACCTAAGTTTTGCTCTTTTAGCTATCCTGACAAAACTCTACCTATTGTTAGTTTTTGGTTTCTTTTCATGTGTAGTTCTGATAGATGTTGTCTGGGGTTTGGACTGTTGGAAAAATAATAATGAATAAACAAGTTTGATACAACAAACAATATCCCAAATAATTAGCAAGAATGTAAATAAGCAATAAAAATATAAATATAAGTGAATTTAGGAACAATCTCACAATACTATTGAATCACGCAAAGAACGTTGTCCTTAAAGGTTGATTCGTGCAATCCAAAGTAAAACTCAGTGCGATTGGTTCTATTGGTCAAACAACCCCTCAAGATTAGACTATAGCGTCGACCTTTGAGATGTACGCACTTCCAATCACAAAAGGTTTAAGAACAACCTTATATTGCCTTTCCTTAAAAACAAATATTCTTGTAGAAAAATAAGTGGAAGAGAAAGATAGTAGAATTGTGTATATCTAAATATAGAGTTGTAAAAAGACTTTAGAAAAGGTGTTATGATACCTATTATATAGGCTACTTATGAAGATAATAGTCTATTGTTATTGGTTACTAATAACCCATAAAAGCCCAACAGTTATATTATCAATTATTGCCTAACAGCTATTTTATCAATTATTGTCTAACAACTATTTTTCTCATAATTGACCAATGGCTATTTTACTCATAAATTTCCAACAGCTAGACAATAAATAAGAATAAAAGTGTTTGGAACACACCAACACTAACATGGACTGTTAATATGTTGAACTTGTTGGTGTTGAGGCCGGTTTAGAGAGGTGGTGAGGTGAATACATGAAAATCCGTTTCCTGCTTACATTGCCTAACAACTGGTTCTAAACAATGTTGGGATACTTTTTTTGGTTTTTGTTAAAAGATTTAACCAAGGCATCGCATTTTATTGGACAGTCCTCCAGTAGAGGACTAATAATAATTGGCACTACGGGAGGCCAAGAGTCTTGTGGCTCAATTGATTGGTCTTCTTTATAAAAAGAACTAGGGTTCAAATCTTCCTTACCCCTTGTTAATTCTTACAATTTATCAACAAATAATAATAATTGGCAGTGCCAGGGAGATGATATATTGAATTTCCATTTAGCTGTTAAAATGGTTGTTTTCCACGTATTAGCCACTCCAAAATTGGGGTGAGTTGCCTATTATCATCTCTCCAAGACCCCCACAGAAGGGGGAGGTTTGCACCGTGCAAACCTTTTTTTTATAATGGTTGATTGCCAGAGTCCTAGAACCAGGTCCCTTATTTGTTTAAAGAATATAGGATATAGTTGTTGACTTTTATAAGTCAGTTTAGCTGATTGTGTTGTCTATGATATAATTCATCCCTTCACCTCCCACCCCCGCTTCTTTTTTTTCTTTTTTCTTTTTTATTATTATTATTTTTTATTTACCTTTTACTTGATTATGTAATTTTGATACGGATAAGTAATGCTATGCTACTTTATGGTTGGTCATTTTAGGGTTAAAAAGTTGACAAAGATGACGGAGAAGATGGCTTCTAGAGTCCTTTCTGGGGTTGTCAAAGTCTCAGGATTCTTCACAACCTCAATAGTGAACTCTAAAGTGGGCAAGGAATTTTTTAGCCTCCTCCCTGGAGAGATTGTCCTTGCTTCCTTGGATGGATTTAGTAAATTCATCTCATATTCTTTATTTATTTGTCAATTGAGGTTTTTTCTTTCCTTTCCCTTATTTTATGTTTAGAGAGAGGCAGGGAGAGGCTTTCTCCATTTATCATATATTTAGACTGACCAACTCTTGGAGGCTAAAATGCTTTTGCATTCTTCTCAAGTCACTTGGTGTGTGTTTGGTAGGTGTGATTTGTGGGGGATGGAAAATGGAGAGGAGAAAATATGGGGGATTTTGAATAGTGGGGTTGTTTGGTTTGGGGGACAGGGGGAGTGAGGGGGTAGTGATTTTGGTGAGGCTTGGATATTTTCTCCTTGGGCCCACCATTTTGGCGTGTTCTATTTTCTCCCCGAATTGGGGAGAAAAATGAGGGGAGGGAGCTCACCTCCTTCCTTAACGTCTAGTTCCATCTTCTTTTTAAACAAAGGAGTTTTCCATCTCTCCACTTTTCCATTCTCTTAACCAAACAAAGCCTTAATAGCTACCAAAGCAAGCTGACACTAGGTGAAGCTGCTTGTTTGTCTCTTACTATGTTACTTTAGAAGAGCAAATTTTCAATTCATAGGCTGCTTCTTGGATTTTTTTTTTCAGACTTTTAGTTTTATTGATAGCTACTTATTTAGAAAGTCAAGTATTAGGACTTGCAGCCAAATTTGATTACAATTTGTTCGGCTTAGAACTGTGAAATACAAACTTCCTTTAGATGTAATATAGTTATAATACATTAGATACCTAGGAACTGAAATATAAAAGCATATCTATGGAGGGTTAATTTGGGACTGGAAGTTTCAGAAGACAAAAGGAGGCTCTTGAAAATGGGAACGACCAAAGAATTGTGATATGAAGCATGTGTTTCTTTCTTTAAGTGTGTTTGTCCAGTTGTAGAATCTATGGTATGTTTCATGCTTCTGCCACTCAAGCGTGTGTTATTTATGCATGTATGCAGGCAGGGTCTGTGATGCTGTTGAAGTTGCTGGAAGGAATGTTATGTCAACCACTTCAGTTGTGACTACTAGGCTTGTTTCACAGAGGTAATTCTTAATATGAAAACAACATTGATGCAACAACTGCATCATCATTGTCATCAAGAATATTTCTCTAATCAATATCGGTACAATCTTGATTGTCATAATTTTGTAGTGTTGCGATTCTCTTTTAGTGGATTCTTTTTATTGCCATTGGTTGAGGTCTTGTTCCACTAATTTTGGGTTGCTAGACAACAACCTATGTGGAAAACCTTATCTTGAGTTGTGCCCCATATACCATAATTCCATCCAAGATTCCAAGTTTCTGTAACTTGGTTTGGACGTTTTTCTTTTTTGGACAGTAGTTCAATGCAAAACAGGTAGAAGTTGGGGAAACAGCACAAGCTGTCTCCCATGTTTGGTATGGGACCTGGTTTTGGCCAAGATATACTGTTTGTGCCCGGTTTTCTTTGTTCTCTTTTGAGTATAATTGGAAGCAATGAAAATATTGAAGGTCTTTTTTTCATCATTGTAGGTATGGAGAACAAGCAGCACAGGTGACAAATGAGGGGGCTTGAAGCTGCAGGACATGCTATTGGTACTGCTTGGGCGGTGTTCAAGATCAGAAAGGCTTCTAACCCAAAGAGCATTCTAAAACCCAAGAGCAGAAAGGCTTTAATCCGGGTTTTGGCCAAGATATAATGTTTGTGCCTGGTTTTCTTTGTTCTCTTTTGAGTATAACTTTTTTTATCTCTTTTGAGTATAATTGGAAGCAATGAAAATATTGAAGGTCTTTTTTTTCATCATTGCAGGTATGGAGAACAAGCAGCACAGGTGACAAATTAGGGGCTTGATGCTGCAGGACATGCTATTGGTACTGTTTGGGCTGTGTTCAAGATCAGAAAGGCTTTTAACCCAAAGAGCATTTTCAAACCGACAACTCTAAAGCTGCTGCTGAAGCAATTTCTACTGCACTAAGTATAATATAAGAAGTAACGGCAGGGCCATTGAGTTTTTCTCCTCTGTATGAATACCAGATATATCTAGAGATACTATAAACACTTTATCTTTTTGAATTAGTATAGACTAAGGTTCTTGGTACGTAGCTGTTAGTGATTGTATTAAGTTATTAAAAAAAAAAAAAAAAAAATCAATGGATGATTTAGTATATAAATAAAGCTTGTCAAATGTTTTCTCTAATTTGGTTAGTTTCACCAAAACATATAGTCCATTTGCATTTGCATTAACCTAGATATCAGGGTATTTAAAAGCTATTTACATGATGAGTTTGGATTAGCTTTTTTCTTTCATCTATCTTTTTAAACTTATTGCTTATGTACAGTTTTTTAAAACTTATTTTTTCTCAGTACAACTGTGCCTTTTTCAACTTTTACCAAATCGACAAATAAGTATTTGGATCCATGCGTGTAGATATGTGTGGTTAGGCCATATTGGAGAAAGGAACAAAGACTTTAGTTATAAAAAATAAACATGCTTTTGAAACTTATATGAAGGGTTGATTCAAATTAGAGTCCCAGCTTTGTGGCCAAGCGCCCTGGCATGGCAACACAGCATATACAAGATTTTTGCCATTAATTATACAGCAAGTGTATAGGGGGGTTTCTGGGAGCTAGTTTTGGTTTATTCCCCAAAAGTAATCTATAAAACTATTTAAGAAAAAACCCATGGCTCTCTCTTAGTAACTAGTTTTGAATGGCTTGTAAGTCTTGAGATCCAGAACAACTCCAGCGAAGGAGCCTACAGCAGCAGCTATAGAAATGAAGAGACATGTAACACTGATAATCTGTAGCCCAACCCACCTGCTTGTCCAGGGTGCAATCTTCTTTTGAGAAATGTACATCTCAATTGGAAAGAAAACTGTTAGTGGCCAGAATCCAAAGGCTCCAAGTATTCCAACAACATCATTGAAGAAAGGCAAGAGCATGGATATGAGGGTTGTCATAATAACAAAGATTGTCCTCCATACTAGACGGAACAAGTTAAGCTGGTAAATACCAAAGAAGGGGATTGGTATGTCATATTCTGCTGTTACAAAGTCACTCTTTGGCAATTTCTTTGCACTCCATTTTTCTATAAACGCAAATAAAGGCTGGCAAAAGACCTGCAGTTTATATGTATATTAATTTGAGATGCAAAGACTCTTAATCTCACTAGCACCAAAAGGTGTACAACAATCTATTTCTAATTGCTGCTTGAGAGTGTATATATACCTGATATGCACCAACAAGGTGAACAACAATTGCTACATTGGCAATGTCTAATAGCCAGTAGGGGTTGTAGAATCCAAAGCCAGTTAAAAGATTTCCTGGGGCAAGGTCTCCAAAGGATGCATATCCCATGCATCCACACAGTAAATAGAACACTGTAGTTACAGTGATGCTAAATAAAGTAGCCTTCTTCATGGTTTTGTGCTCTGCAGGAGGTGATCTTACTGTATCCTATGGAGGCAAGCATTTCACAAATTATTTGATATGTTGGAACGGTATTTGATCATGATCGTCATGGATGAATTAACAATATAAATGATCTAATTTTCTGGCCAGATGTATATAAATGAAGTACCTGAATTTCAATGAGAATGATGGAAAAAGAATATGCAAAGGCAATAGCTCCAAGAGCTTGCAAACTCCTCCACATCTTCTCAGTAGCGGTGACTACTGTTCCTGCTTTTGTTAATGTCCCTATGCTAATGCCCATTAGGCTTCCTTTGAATTTCCCACTTTCTGCCAATAACAAAGGTAGCCGTTAATCATACCTATCTTGCTGACTTGGTTCTATACTTCTATGCAGAAAACAGTTTCAATCTTTATTTCTTTCTTCCTCTCTTTCTTATTTTTTAATGAGTGAGGTTGGTCCCAAGAAAAAAAAAAAAAAAAGGAAAGGGAGATTGAAAACAATGATCTTCGTTTCGTGAGGCGTGATCTCTAGCTTATTTTAATATATACTTTGGGGCGGGTAAAAGTTTCTAGGCGTTCAATATTATTAGTTGCTAATACAAACCATGTTCAATGAGTGATGTCATATCTAGTAATCACCTAGTTGAGTAAATAAATCACATATGATTGGCCCAAGTGTGACTTGCATATATCTACAAAGTTTACTACAGATTATCAGTATGTATATACCTGCAACTTTGCCTAAGCCAAGACCAAGACCAACGCTTGAATATGTGAATGACATAATTGCTGCAACTATAGAGAGCCACCATACTTGATCAAAGTCAGGAATCTGAGAAAACAACACCTCTATGATTCCAAATGTTATCATGTACCCATTGCTTGACATGTGACACGGATCTTTGCCACCACTCTTATGAAAACAGTTTGATCTCTTTATTGCCCTGAATAAAAATCAAACATAAGAGCAAAGGATATTGATTTCTTCCCAAGTACAAATTTATTTCTCTCTTCTCTCGTATAACATGCAAGCTTTTGTTACAAACTAGTAATATTCTATAACACTTCAAACAAAAAATATATATGTATATATTCTAAAACAGAGTGCAAAACACGAGTTAGTATACTTGGGAAACTCACATCATACTGACTGATGCTGCAATTGTATATCCAATTGCAATGCCAAACAGATTCAGGTACTGAATCAACCCACATAACATGACCTTTCTCCCCCCTACAGCCAAATGGACATCAAGTTTAGATTCACAAAAACAAATACTCTCCTAGCTGAAAAAAGGATCCTCTCCATTTGAAATGGATCCATTTCATGGTTCAAATTAAATATTACAAATCTAATGGTGTATCCAATGCCACGTTATTTTAAAATTTTAAATGATGTGGTACTCTAAACACTTATAGTTATAGACATCATCTCACTCACCTAAGTTTGCCTTCACTGCATCCATGTAGGTGTAGTTTCTCTGTCCAGTAACAGGGTCACCGGCCCTATAACAGTGTGCTAGGAGGTTCGAAGTATAGATGTTGACAAGGGCAAATAGGATTAGGACAGCAGGTCCTGCAACCCAGCCAAGCTGAGCTATGGCCCATGCCAGTGAGAGGACTCCTGATCCAATAACTGCAGTAATAATATGTGCAGTTGCAGTCCAAAAAGTCCCTGCACAATCATATCATTATCATAATCAGTTTTTGTACTCATTGGATGATATGGTCTTACAAGGAAGACATAAGTTGGTCTTAGAGAACAGTCAATTTATACATTTAGAAAGAAATAATAACATTAGTAAAAAGTAATAAAAAAAATAATGTGAATTAAGGAGATTACAAAGAGTATGACTTTGAATAGAATAGAGTTACAAAAATGAATACAAGTGACAGACCTGAGTTAGTCTATTAAGGATCCATATTCAAAAATAAGTTGTTATAGAAATAAGCTAAAAATAAACTATATACTATTTCTATGTACATGGAAATAATGAAAATGGCTTTTTCATGACTTTTTACGAGTAAATGATGTGCTTGGAACTTATGAAAATTGTAAAAAATTGAAGAAAAGCATTCCCCATGAGCCTCAACAGATTGTGAATTTAAAAGCAAAGGTATAATTAGTGTACTTCTGTGATTAGGTGTCAGTTTTACAAAACATAAGCATACTATTTCTACTTGAGTGGTGAGTTTACTATCCAAAAAGAATGATAAATTACTCAAAATGGTATCCTCATGCATGAAAGTAGACATACTAAAGTTCTAAACTAAAGCTAAATTATGTTATATTTACCTGTTCTCTTTAAACGGCCATCATCATCAAAGCACTTGGAATAGTTGGACAGAGGGTTTATGGCTTCAGTCTCAGCCTGAGTTTTTGGTTGAACTTCTACTTGCAAGTAGTGCCTAACGTCATGCCTCTCTTCTACCTGAATAATGAACATACATGTAAGAAGAAAAATAAGTACTTCAACTAGGAGAGAGGTATAAAAGGCTTAAGTTGGTCTTACAGCGCCATGGTGTATTCTGGATGGAAGAGTACGACTTCTTGCCAACATGGTTCTCTGTAATGGTGGAAATGGTATGCTTTTGAGAGAGAGAGAGAGGTTGAAGGTGATGGGTACTTCACAATACGGAGAGTGGCCTTATATATACAGGAGAAGATAATTACCCGAACTACTGTGAGGAAGAGATGGTAGTGCAACATACTTGTTTTCAATCATGTAACACACTTCCTAGTGCTTTTTCTAAAAGTTCCTATATTTAAAGTCAAATTCAATTCTTACCCTTTTTAAATATTAAAAAAAAAAATAGTAAATCATGGATTGTCCGTTTGATACACCTTATTTTTCAACTTTTTTGAGAATGAAGTTATTTGAAAATATTGCACCTAAAAAAAATGAAGTTTTAAAAAGTTGTATCTTGAAAAAGAATGATTGGATACTGTGTTACCAAATGAGTGTGCCCCTATCCAATGCATTCGGGTCACCCACAAGGTAATTGCTTGGACTGCTACACTGAATCAAGATATTAGTCATGATTTTAATGAAAGGACTACACTCTTCCAGATAAGAGTTAAGTTCTCTAAGAGTTCTAGACGCTACCAAAAAATAGACATAACATAGGATTGGATAACCATGTGTAAAGCAAATATGTATTATGTGGGTGTGGAGATGTAGAAGCTCAACGTCATTGATAGCTTTAGGTGAAAGCGCAAAGCACTAGTTAATTAGAGTTCTCTAATCCTTTTATAAAAGCTAGCCAATCAATAAAACAAATGATTTGGCTAGAGAAATTAGATCAAACAAAGGTTAAATTTGCTCACATTATTCATTTAGTAATAAGAAAAAGTGAAAAATCTAGGCAGTAGGCAGCAAATCTCTTTGTATATTTTTGGGGATCCGAGGCCCACGATGGAGACAGAAACTTCTTAGCAATAGGCAATACTATAGCTAGCATAATGCACATATAACACTTTAGAATTCTTCAAGGCACATCTTTACAAACCTAAGCAAAGCTGCTTCTTCTTCTTCTTACTTTATTGTTTTTGTTTTTTCCTCTTTTCTTTTTTCTATTACAAACTTACAATTTACTACATATGCTACGTATTGTGTCTCTAATTACAAGTGTAATACTTAGATTTCTCTCATGCACAATAGGTTTTGACCTCAGCAAGATGACGCAGACACGTTTTAGATAGCTCCCACCATTGAAGATGTTTCCATTTTTGTGCAAGGACACCAACGCATACACATTTTAGATAGCTCCCACCATTGAATATGTTTCCATTTTTGTGCAAGGACACCATCACCAATAGGTCAAAGCTATAATGGTAAACACTGTAAAAGGTTTATGCTGCAACCATTTTGGTTCTTTCCCTCAATCATTTTGACGATGTCTTTTTTAAAGAGCATGCTCTCTCTTTTTTCTTTTTTCTTTTTTCTTTTTTTCATTAGCTTTAAAGAGCATGTTGAATTGGCTCAAAGGGTAATTGAGGGATGGGACAAGTTGGTAATTAGTTAAGGTAGGCCTTAACTAACATGTTCAAATCCTACCAAGCAAGAACAATATTAAAATGCATAAATAAAAAAACAAATTAGATGAGACATTCTTCGGTTTCGAAACATTTTCAAGTATTGCCTACATTTAATTATGGACAAATTACACTTTTCACTCTAGTTTCTGTCTAATTTTCAATATCCTCCCCCCTCCAAATGATCAATTTCCTTGATTGACACCCTAATTTGAAAGACTTATATCAACATAATTTATCCGTCTAATCATAATTTATGAGATAGAAAATGATGGTTTTTCAATGCAACCAACAGGAAATTTCATTATTACAACAAATTTCCATCCTCCCCTCTCCCCGTGTGTGTGTGTTAAAAATATTTAGTATTCTCAATAGATAAAACAGTAGGTTAATCCCACATTGGAAAATAAATGTGAGTTAAAGATGTTTAAAGTCTGTGTTGTATATTCAAGAGTTAGGCCCCTTTTGAATATACACCACTGTAAGTTTCTTTAAGACCTTCTCCTCTCTTACCTGTGTGTGTTAAAAAATATTTAGTATTCTTAAAAAAAAAAAAAAAAAAAAACTAATTTTCATCTTATTTAACATTCAATTTAGACAACATTGGACACATTAATCCAATTTTTTGAAATTGGGGTGTTAATCAAGCAAATTAATAGTTTGGGGGATAAATTGTTAATGTAATGAAAGTGTAGGGTAAAAAGGTTTAATTTTGACTTTGATTTTAAATGGAAGATAAAAGTATGAGAAATCTTATTCTTTCTAGGAACATCATGCAATACAATGAAATAAAGGGTGTTAATCCTCATCATGTAGCAAAGCAACTTACCTAACAAATGCTTGTGGCAGAATAGGAACCACATAATCACTACTTAATTGGAGGGTCTACATCTTAATCATCATCCAAAATAATAGTTATTTTGTTTGATTCTCATAGTGGAAATTAAGTGTTTTAAATTTGGATATATTTCATTTCATCACAACCAAGTGCTAGTATGTCTACCTTCCACTATAGACAACATACAAAGAGTCCGAAGTTATTTAATTATTAGATTTTGTATGACCTTTTTCTTCTATTCATGGACATGGGTCTTATGGTAATGTACCAAGAGGCAAATACCATCCCAATCTTACTCCATATGGAAAGTGGAGTCTCATCTTGTGTCAACTATCAATGACTAGTCTCGAAAGACTCAAATATAAAGCACTTTTAAGGTCTCCTTTCTTTCGTGAAGGTTTTTGCACCCCCAAGTGCTTGCTGACTCTATCACCACAATCACCAGAACCCTAAAGCCTAGTACTTGATAATTTGATATCTACCACACTCCATTTTAAAAAAATATATATATATATATATAAAATACATATATAAGTTATTAATTTATTATATCTGGTTTTTTTTTTTTTTGGTTGTTGTTGTTCTTTGAGATTGTTGATGAGCCTCTTGAAATTCATTTATGCAATAAGATATGTGCCTACTAGCCAACGTACTACACACAACTAGATTATTATTTTCTTTTTCTTTTTTTTCTTTTTTTTGGGTTTGCTAATAGCACCTTTTAATTATTGGTTCAGTGAAAATTTGGTTTCAATGTTTATGGAACGACCATCTTAATTAAAGATATTTGTCTAAATTATACACTTTGGTTTCCCGTTGAGAACTCTAAGAATATGATTTTTTGATTGAGATGCAGTTATTTTGATAATCCGTAAGCATTTTATTAGAAGTAAAAAATACAACCAAAGTTTAGTGGCAACTCTATTCCTGACCACATTAACCCTCTTGCTTGGTCAAAACAAGCTAATACTATAAAGGATGACAGGTTTTTAGTGTTGATACATGTTAGAAATAGTAGCTAATGTTTTCGATGAGAAAGTAACACCGATTTTTAATTTAGCGTAACAAAGTAGAACGGAAAGAAGTTTATAAGGTCCAATATAACCATCAGATACTTCACTTGTTGAGTTAACTGGAACCCACAATTTTAATTTATGTTTATTACGTCTCAACTTAACAATAAGTTGGGGGTATGGCAAAAGTATATTAGAAAATTCAATATATTGGACTAGGGTTTTCTTGGGCACAATATAAATTCGTTTTAAACCCTTATTTTTCAGATAGTGGAATTCTCAATTTCCTTTTCTTTTTATTTTCACACTAACATTGATTATACACATGAAACCTTCAACAAAACGATTAAAGCGCAAAGATATAAGCTGAGAGTTTGCCTTTTGCTATGATATTTTTGTAACACAGTATTTTTCAACTAATAATAAGTATAGTCTATTTAATCGCCTGGCTTTAAGATTTTTTATTTAGAGCCATATAGTATCATACTATCACTTGTACGGTTGTACATATCAATGGTCCTAAACATGATTGATTTTTCATTGTTCCTCAGTGTATTGTGTCAAACAGTTCAGTAACTGAGAGAATATTTCAGTTCAATACTAATAAGAAACAAGACTTAATTTCATCGTATTGCATTGGTGGAAGCTTCCACCAATGCAATACGATGAAATTAAGTCTGACTCTAACAGGATAAACATGTTTGACTTAAGTCAAACATGTTTATCCTGTTAGAGTCAGATTTTTTGGAAAAGCTTGCTCGTTAAGTGCTATGAGTTTACATGTGAGGCACATCTGCACATGTTAATTATGAAGCTCAAGCAAGACAAGCAACATTATTGCTAATTGATGCTTTAGTGGTGAAGAAGGACAATAATAATGGCAACTAGAAGATAGATAGAAAAGCACAAAATTCATGATTGGAATAATTGGTAGATGAGAAAATACCACACCCAAAAACTGTCAAAACGTTTGTGTTGGAATGCCTTTTACCTCTGTTAAGAACCACCATTCACACACATGCAGAAAATTTTCTGTTGAATGAGGGCTGACCTTCCGGTCCAGCACCCAAATGAGCAGTACTACCAATGGTCCTACCATTGACGCATTATGGAAGACGCGGTATCTCGTGAAACGATTCCATGAAATTATTGGTTATTCTCTCACATAGTATAGAATTCACGTGTATATAAATTTCACATACTGTGAAAGAATGGACGGTAACGTAAAGTCATTTTGTAAAATAATTTTTCTTAGTGGAGAGAGTTTTCACTGACTCAATCATTGTTTATTTGAGAAAAGTTGTATTATTAGTTAACCAAAAAAAAAAAAAAGTTGTATTATTATATTTATAAATTATAATTTTCGTTCTTATCTTGTTTTCAAATAAAGTGAAAAAATTACTATTTCTAGATTCTAGTTCGTTTTTCTCATATTATAATGTGAGTAAGACGAACTAGAATCTAGAAATAGTAATTAACAATCATTTTGATCCATATGCATTTTAATATATATATATATATATATATTTTAAGTGGGGTAAACTATCTGTAATGGTTTTTCATAAGGTAAATCTCCAAAAGTCATGTAAATAAAATAAAATAAAGTGAGTTTCAGTTAGCACAATTGGTAAAAAAATTTATGGTTGAATAAGAAATCTAGGGTTCAATCCCCAAAAACTGACTAGTGTTTTAGTCTAATAATAAAAGAGATATTATCAAGAGCAGACGTCATAGGTTGATGGAACTCTCTAAAAAACTAAAATAAAATAAAATTTCCTCCCTAATTTAGGAGGCACAAAACATTTTGCAAAGTCACAATCTTGCCTTAATAAGGTAAAATGACACCACCACTCGGAACTATCATTATGGAATTTAGATTTTTTAAATGGTGATAAAAAAATATATCGATCACAGTTAATGAAGCAATGGATTAGTGACTGTGTATGTCCAAAATTAACTGCTACACTACTAACACAATTGCGATAAAAATCACCACAATCTAAAGCAATAATTAAAAAGAACATGCATTTTTGGTTAGGAAGTGAAAAACTTTTGGAAAACTCTTCAAAAGAGAAACCATTTGGGAAGTTTTTTGTTGCAGTTACAAAGGTTGTTTGCTTCCTACTATTGTGACCCCAAAACTCCAGCCTTCATCTATCGAACTTCCTCGACCAACAAAATAGTCTACATTAACCCTAAACTTTGTTACTCAAACTCTCTAGAGTGCCTCTATGAAATATGTAAATGCATGAAGGCTATACATGGTTTGAGAATAACTCAGAAAAAGAAAATCAAAGGAAATTAAGATATTTTGATAGTTTAGGTTCAAGGAAATTACGGCTCACTTAATGATCTAAAGAACGGTTGCTACTTTCTTTTTAAAAAATGTGCAAAGTGCAAAGTGAGACTTTTATAGGTTGGTTAAACTCTAGGTTTAATAAGAAAATAAACAAGGAAAACAAACTACCTTAAATTCACTTGAGTGAAGGTTGAGCGAAAATTAGCTTGAGCAAGAGTCGAGTGAAGTCTCAGTTTGGTTATTACATTAGTCACTTGAGACATCACAATTACATTAACTATAAACAACCATACCTCACTTATTTAAAATTTAAATTTAGTAAAATCAATATCTATTTTGAAGTCTTTAGTGTCTACTTTTCAATTAAAGTACTAAACAAATTTCACATAAAAATTTGTCACAATTTAAAAGATATGAACAAAATTAAATATCATAAATTATTGTCTTAGAATAGCTTCTAAACCAAACTCAACCCTAAGATGACTATGTTTTGAAACTAAAAGCGGCAACATATCTATGAACCCTAGCAGGCAACCTAAAACTTTCCTCTCCTTTGCAAATTAATTTTTTGTCTTTTTTTTAATGATTTAATTTAATTAAAGTGTATACTCTTTCAACATCTAGGAAAAAGTATTGATATAAACTTTTTTTCATAATTCACATTCTCTTCCTACATTTTCTTTTTATTATATTACAAGGTAATTAAATTATATTCATTTTTCTTAAATGGGGTTTTCTTTAAAATTTGTTTATACTAGTCGCTAACCCGTGCGATGCACGGGATAGTTAAATAAAATTTATACACTTTCACTTTTATTGATACAATCATTTGAAAATAATTCTAACTAATACCCAAATGTAAGAGACACATTGACTTACTATTTAAAGTAGTCTTCTGAACAATTTACTCATATTGTGCAACTGAGTCTTAATTTCTCATCAACAATAAAAACATGGAAATTCAAAACATGGAAAGAAAATAAAAATTACAACAATTAATTTCATTATCTTTCATGCTATACTTTGTAATTGTACGGAATTAAGTCAACTCAATTTAAGTAGTTGTAATAAAATTGGCTTCTACTATTCTCTATTCTATAAAGATATGAACATATTGGATTTCTCAAACAATTACCGGAATTGCAATAAAATGATTTATTATTGAAAATAAGAAACAAAAAAAATCTGCCTATAACTTAAGAAACACAATATACTAAAATTAAAGAGATAAAATTTTCGGAGAACAAAATATTATAGATAATTTTAAAAACAGATTATACACTTAAAATGGTTAGTAATTTATAGGACTTACCCCCCACTATTAGTGTACAGACACCAAGTGCGGTTGTCGTAACCCTTTGAAAGAACCTTCCCCAATTGGACCCTATCAAAAAAAAAAAAAAAAAAAAAAAAAAAACACACCCAATTAACAAAATTGATCCAAAAGGGTCTAAAAGGCACACAAAATCAATTAAAAAAACAAAAATATGAGACAAAGTAATTACTTTCCACTGCCAATGAAATCGTCTTTTGTATAGTTGTTCCAAACTGTAACACTTATCTCTCTAAGACCTTCAATTAACGAAAACACAAACTTCTCTTGGAATACCGAAGTTTTATGACCATCTATACACACACACACAAAAAACAAAATTAGTATAACTCACTATAACTCTATAGAAGCCTCAAAAATATAAAGAGAAATTAAAGGGGTTGAATTTGATATTTACATTTGGAGAGAGAGAGAGTTTGCAGAAACTGTGGCTTTATATTTCTTAACTTGAGAAAGGGGTAAAGTTGCTAGGGTTTTAAGGTGTTATAATGTTTTTATTTTTATTTTTTATTTTTTAAATATTGTGCTGACGTGAAAAATTGTGGTGTCAGCAGATATTTCAGTTTTATATATATAGATTAGTCCAATGCCAAATTAGCCTCACATCATCTGAATCTGGGCATAATCAATCACTGTCATAGAAGGCTATTCAGTTTCCACTTTTACATAACATGCTTCTACTGGAGTCATATCATGTTCCCAAAATAAACATGGGCACGAAAGCTTCTTTTTTTTTTTTTTTTTAAATAGATAATGACATGGGCATGAAAGCTGATTAGTGGGAAAACGTGACCAACCCAAGCTAGCCAAGCTCACCAAAACTTGAAGTGGTCAAAACATCTTGAAACCCAAATTGGATTGGGTTGAGCTTGGGCCAAGCCCTCCCTTCAGGACTTGGGACATTAAAGCCGGGCTTAGGATTTCTTTGGACCCAACCCAATTTATTGCATTTGGAGCTGACCACTCATGGATTGTGGGTTTGTTGGATTAGTTCACAAATTGTGAGTGACTTGCTCCATACATTGGGCTCACACACACTAACCAAAAGAAGAAAGGTTTTTTTTTTTTTTTTAAGTGAACAAAGAAGAAAGGTTAATTGTGCTTTATTTCCTCAATCATGTTGTAATTGCAATTTCTTCCTAAACATTAAAACTAAACAAAGTTCTCCTTAACTATTAGTAGTAATAAACACTTTAATCCCTTCCCTTAGGATATCCGTTAAATTTGATGGAAAATCAACAATTTTTTAGGATTTTTGTTAAATTTGACATAAATGGTAAAAACAATGAGCAAAACGCTTATTACCAATAATTAGAATAACTCTATAAAAACAAAGAGCAATTATTTTAAAGTGGATACCATAAATTAAAATTATACACATACATTAAAAATAATAATAATAAGAGATATGAGTTTGAAATACTATCATTTTTATTTAAAAAATAGTAAAATATTATTTTAGTCCTTATATTTTACTAAAAAAAAAATTACCCCTAAAATTTAATTAGATTATTTTTTATCCTTAAACTATTGAAAATTTTTCATTTTTTATCCCTAAATAAAAAAATTAAAAAAAAAAACTTTTATCATCCATAAATTATTGAAAAAAAAATTATTTTTTTGTCACTATTCTCTCTAAATTATTGATAATTTTTTTTTTTTTTTACAAACATTAAAAATGAAGAAAATAATTTTATAAAGTTTACAAAAAAAAAAAAAAAAATTTAATAAAATTTAGCACCGAAATACTAATATTTTACCTACAGGTTCGCAATTTGAGGCATAAGCCCAAAAGGAATGGAGTTTTGGTTCAAGAGGCCCAATACAATAAATTTATAGAGAATGGGTTGAAGAACTTGGGCCTAATGAGTTGTACAACGGCAAGTCTTAAATTAAATAACAGTCAAGCACAAATGAGAGATATTGATGTCCATGGACTTTTAGTCCGAGGAGGTTACAATTGTATGTGTTGAATCTGTTGGTCACAGTTGGATATTGAGATAATTTAGGTTGTTACAATATTCTCTCTCCTTTTTCATCCGATCCCCATCTCATGGGGGTTTCTCACATTATATAGCCCCTTTTGAGCCATTTTGATCCTACACTTGTTGATCATCTGAGTCCCCACTTGAGTGTCCGTCCCATCAGACACCTCCCTTTAGCCTTCTGTGAGTTGTGATAGTCAAGGCAACACTGTTTAGAGGTCATTTCCACATAAATGCGACCAAAAAAGTAGTTGTAATGCATTTAATGCAATAGTAGCAATTTTTCCTTAAATATTTTGTGTTTCCTTCTTCCCTGTATGTTTATGAGGCACATTCCTATTGCTAGGGCCTTTCAAAAGGGCTCTCTAATTGCTAGAGTACGCATTTGAGCTACATCCATTGCATTCGAAGAGGTATTCCTCCTCGGATCATCTTTCATGTATTCCCTATCTATGAGACTTTAACTGGAAGTCCCTTTTACAACCATTTGCCTCTTCTCGGACTTGTCAATTGTTTCGAGTGAAGCCCCAAGGCCCACTATTACAACCATTTGCCTCTCCTCGGACCTGTCAATTGTCTCGGGTGAAACCCCAAGGCCCCCTATATGATTTTGGGCCTTAGCCCCTATAATTACCCTTTAAGAATAATTAGCTTCATCACATGCGCTTCACAATGCCTGTGATGAGGCTTTTTTTTTAGTGGTCCTATTTTGTAAAAAAAAAAATGTGTTTTTCTATTTTATATATATAATTTTTATTTAGAAAATCTAATTTATAAGTGGATAAAACAATTTGAAAATTAACAGGAGAGTGGTCCTATTTTTTAGGCAATGTTTTAATGAAAGTTAGAGTTGCATTTTTATTAGATTGTTCTTTAATTTTATCTCTATTTAAATATAGGGATGTAGAGACATTTTTGAACTCAAAAATGAGGAATCCAAATAGGGGAAGCTGTTTGGAAAAGTCAAATTTTTTAAGGAAACATTATTTATTGTCTTATCTGCCTTATAAAAATGTATAAGTTTACAAAACTACTTTCAAATAAATATATCAATTTTTTTTTTAAAAGAGTTATTTTTAATGAGGCAACTAAAAAAGTGCCCCAATTAGATTGATTTTTTAAATATTTGTTAGTTTTTTTTAAAATAGTTTTGAAAATAAAGTAGGGATATAATAAAAATATTAGTAAATTAATGACTTTTATTTTTAAAAATAGGATAATATTTTGAGACATCTCAAAATCGAATAGAGGACAAATAAACGACAGAGGGAGTAGTATAAAAGAAGTATAAACTCAACCAAACGACACCGTTTGAGTAGCGAACGCCTGGAATAAACTCGCTCTAAAAGAGAGTGCCTTGTCGCAAAAGAAATTGTTTAGTTTATTTTTCCCTCTCTCAGAAGTCAGATCGCACACTGAAAAAAGCAAAAGCAAAAGCAAAAACAGAGCTAAAGAAGAAGAAGAAGAAGAAGAAAGTAGAGAGAGAGAGATGGCTCGGTACGATCGTGCAATAACAGTGTTCTCACCGGACGGCCATTTGTTCCAGGTGGAGTACGCCCTCGAAGCCGTCCGCAAAGGAAACGCCGCCGTCGGAGTCCGTGGCTTAGACGCCGTCGTTCTCGGCGTCGAAAAGAAATCCACTCCCAAACTCCAAGACTCCAGGTACTCTCTCTCTCTCTCTCTCTCTCTAGCAAGTTCTAAAATCACTTTTAAAAAGTTGGGTGCTTTTGGATTTAGTTTGCTAAGGTTAACTCCCTATGGGTTTTGTTGCTTAGTGTTGTTTATTTTTGTTCACAGTGAGTGTCAAGCCTAGAAAAATGTGATTTTTAGAAATTTAAAGATACCCAGATGGTTTTTATTGACCGTTATGTTGTGGGTTTTAGAAAACTAAGAGAAGAGAAGAGTTCGTCTAGAGTGTATTATGTTGATTAAGGATATGTATGACGAAGGTGTATCTAAGATGAGAACAAGTGGAGACAGGATGCATTAAGTGCATTTTTCTTTGCACTAGCAATGGATAAGCTTAATAGATTGATTCAAGATTAAGTCTCTTGGCTTATGCTTTTCCCGTAAGATACAGTTTTAGTGGATGAATCTAGATGTGGAGTTAGGAATTTGGAGAGGTGGGCAGATTAAAATAGAACACATGGAATGTAAGTTTTGTAAAAGAATGAACAAATGTGAGGGATTTGTAAGAGTTGATGATCAAGAGATACCAAATAGCGAGAGATTTTAGGATATGAGGAAGAGTGAATGAAATGCATAAGGAGTATTGTGTGTTTGTGGAATGCCCATTGATTGAAATTGAAAGGGAAAATATAATGCGACTGCTATAATATTAGCTATGTTTTGTGGTACTAAATGTTGGACTGTTTTTGTTTTTTGTTTTTGATAAGTCTAAATGTTGGACTGTTAAGAAGTAATAAAATGAATGCAACTGAAATAAAAATGTTAAGATGGATAAGTTGCAATATTAGGAAAGACAGTATTCGATATGAGAAACTTTGCTTAAAAATAAGGGTGGCCCTAATTGATAAAAAGGATGAGGGAGAGTTGTTTGAAATGGTTTGCTCATATGCAAGTGAAAGTGATTAATGCCCTAGTGATGAAGAGTGAGTTGATTCAAGTCAAATGAACGAAATATGGTAGAAGAAGACTTAAAAGAACATCAGTAGAAGTAGTAAAATAGGCATGCAAATTAAAAAAGAAACTGAGAATATGATTTTGGATGGGATAGAATGAAAAAAAGAATACATGTGGTTGACCCTGATTAGTGTATTGAGGATTGATAGCCAACCCAAATTTTTTGAGATGAAGACTTGGTTTTTGTTGTTGTTGGATTGAGTTTGCTATTTACAGCAAAAAGCTAAACGACACCTTAGCTTTCTATCTTAATTATTGATGTTGTTTTTGTTGTTGGATTTTATTATTACCTTGTATATTAAGAGCTGCGTGTATTATTACATCGTCTTGTTCCTCAACCAATGAGCTATAGCTCAAATGTTACTTCCTTCTCCCACAAGAACGGGTGGATAGTTAGTTTGTGGGTTCAAAACCTACTTGGTGCATGTTTATTAGTTTATATGACCAATCAAAAGTAAAATAAAATTACATCATCTATTTACTGCTTCTGTTCACATTACCCTTGTTTAGAATAATTGGTCACCATATATGTGCAGCAGCTATTTACATTACCCTTGTTTAGTATACTTGCCAGTTTTGTGCACTTCATATTTTTTTTGCTGCTTCTGTTCTCAGATCGGTTAAGAAGATTGTATCATTGGATAATCACATTGCGCTAGCATGTGCTGGGTTGAAAGCGGATGCACGTGTTTTAATAAATCGGGCACGCATTGAATGTCAGAGCCATAGGCTTACAGTTGAGGATCCTGCAACCGTTGAATATATAACACGTCACATTGCAGGCCTGCAGCAGAAGTATACACAAAGTGGCGGTGTAAGACCATTTGGGCTTTCAACTTTGATTGCAGGTTTTGACCCGTACACCGGCACACCATCTCTTTATCAGACAGATCCATCGGGAACATTTCAGGCATGGAAAGCCAATGCGACGGGGAGAAACTCAAATTCGATGAGGGAGTTTTTGGAAAAGAATTATAAAGAAACTTCTGGACAAGAAACTGTCAAGTTGACAATTCGTGCTTTGCTTGAAGTAAGTTACACTTGGTCTTGTGTTTGTGTGCTTGCGTGTGAATCTCTGTCTGTATATGCTATTGTTTTGTTATTCTGGACTTATTAATGTTTTATATATTCAGACCACCAGAACAAAACTGGTCTCTATCAAAATTGCAGGTTTTGGACTAATGTTGCATGTACTATGCTCACAATTCAGTCCATTCATGTGAGATGTTTTAAATTAGGATCTCTGCAACCTACAATACTTTACCCTTTAACTTGAACATAGTGTAATTTGGCTGTGGATATTCAAAACAAAAATTGTGGAAATTTATATGAGGCACTTTGTTGAATAACTGGATTTGAGTTTTATCTCTTAAAAAAAAAAAAAAATTTAATTTAAATAGGCCTATAAACTTTTGAATTAAAAACCATGCTAAATTGTATGTGCTGAGCAATTACACCTTTTGGTTTGTACGTTGACTAACATAAATTGAGCTACTAAATTATTGTGGAGAAGTCCATTCATATAGCATATCCAGTAATTTTGATGCCCCTTGCTAGTTGGCTAAAGCCTAAATGATCAAGTCATATCATGATACATTTATCAAAAGTCTTTTACAACTAATCACTGGGTTGTAGCTATGCACACAAAATTTTTTATTTTTTATTTTTTAGTTCACATCTTTATGTATTAAAGTCACATTTATCATTGCATTGCTTAGATAAAGTATTTCTACATTTTATTTGTGGATTGAAATGAGCTATTACAATTAGTCAGATGTTGTAGTGCATAAAAGTGGTTATTTAGTCTCATAAGGATGAATGCACCCAAACATGTATTGTTCTATGTTTTCCAAGTGTTTTTTTGCATTTCTTTCTTGTCAGAAAAGAGAGTATGTTATTGAAATGGATTAATAGAAGTAAGTAATATGGAGAACCACTTAAAACAAGTAACGAAACCCAAGCCAGAAGACAAGAATAGCTAAGCACACATAACTTCCCCTTAATGGGCTGCTTGTGCATTAGTTATGGTTGATCGATCTATCCCCCCTCCCCCAGAGAAAAGCCCAAAAAAGTGTGATTCCTGATCAACCTAACCAAAGCTCAAATCGGATTCTTGCAATATAAACAGTAAACCAACCCAGTCTTGGTTTTGTGGTGGTCAAGCTGAAACCTTATACAGCTAGGGTGCGTTGTCATGGAGGAACAAATTTGACATATATTACATGACTGGGTAGTGATTTATTTTGATCTTTCTTTTACTGGAGTTTAGTTTTAATTGGTGTTTTTTTACCTGTTGTATGTTTTATGATTTTATCTATTAGGTCGTTGAGAGCGGAGGGAAGAACATAGAAATTGCTGTGATGACAAAAGAGCATGGGCTGCACCAACTCGAGGAAGCTGAAATTGATGCCATTGTTGCTGAAATTGAAGCAGAAAAGGCGGCCGCAGAGGCTGCAAAGAAGGCCCCTGCAACAAAGGAAACCTAGTTCTGTTTTATTATCATATTTCAACTGCACTTTCTGAGTCAATTAATTTTTTGCCATTGAACATCACTGTTTCATGCAACTTTAGCATCCACACCGAGTTCAATGAGGACCTGATTTCAATACTTTTCTTTTCAAACCATCTGTTTGCTTTTATTTATTCTGGAATTGCTGATAGTCATCTTTCAGTGCAGTATGTTGCTCTTTGTTATTTGCAGGCTGTTGTTCATGGTCAAACTTTGAAGAAATAAGTATGCCAAGATCCTTTAGTCTATGGATAAAGAAAGGATCTAATTGGTCTCTGCTATTTTTTCTCATACTTTTTGTTTGGTAAGATGCTGTAAGTTCTCAATGAGATCTTTGATACTGTCTTAGAAAAATTCATGACTTTTACAAAAAAAATAAAAAATAAAAATAAAATTCTTGTTTAGTTACATACTTATTTTTGGAAAGAAGCTATTCAAGAATTCCATACATTTTGTGCTCTCCTAATCGTAATTAATCTTGTTGTTGAGAAGGTGTTAGCTGCTTTAAAATTCAATACTAGGTAGACACCCAAATTAAGTTTGTCCACTAGAATTTTCACCCAATAATTCAGTGTTTAGTCATAATCACTGGCCTTAAGTCCTTCAAAATTTCTTAAGTAGACTAATTAGCTATCAGCTTTTCATTGGATAAGGTGCAAAAGAGTCAATATGGATTTTTTTTTTTTTTTTTAATTTTATTTTGCAACAATCTGTTTTAACATCAAAATCGAGGTAATGATGGCCCAAATTGATTTGTATGCTCTTAACTGAAGTGCTTGACAATGCTATATTCGACTCGGCAAGGTGAACTTTGTTGGGCCTTATTATAGATTCTTGCTTCCTAGTCGCTTCTCATGTTGCAAGTTGTTTCTTTCCTTTTTTCATCATAAGGTGGGCTCGTAAGGAACTCTGTGGTCAATAATCAGTATTGATCCATGATTTCCATCGAGTTTTTTTTTTGATAGTTACGGGTGAAGGAAGATTTCAATCATGTTATAAATGAGATTAGGCAATACCAATTCTCTTGACTATTCTTTGTTTTTTGAGAGACTTTAAAATTAGAAGTTGATTTTTAAAAAATAAAAAATAAAAAATAGAATTTGATTAAGCATAAGAATTACATTATTTTTATATTAGTTAGAGGGGCCTGTGTCCATTCCTCCAAGTTATTGAATAATTTTTCCTATTTTAACCAGCGACTCTTTACTGTTATACTTTGAGATTATTGTTCAGTGAGAGTAATACATAGCTTGTAAAAGCATGTGTTTGGCAAAAGTTATTTTTGCTAACTTATTTTATTATTCAGTTTATTTTTGCTATTATTTATAAGTCCTATTGTACATTTTGGTATTATTAATGGGTTTTACTGTATTATTTTAGCTAATTTTTACTTTTATCTACAGTACTTTCAGTAAAAAAATTTCAATTACAATAAAATAAACAAATCCCCAATAGAACCTAAGTATGCTTTGTAGTGACTTGGTATTTATTTATTTATTTTTTTGACATATTCATCATATATTATTACCCATTCCATCTCTAAGACTAAGAGGCACCAGAAGTAACCTAAGTATGCTTTGTAGTGACTTGGTATTTATTTATTTATTCTTTTTTTTTTTACATATTCATCATATATTATTACCCATTCCATCTCTAAGACTAAGAGGCACCAGAAGTAGTATAACGGTGTTGTGACTACTCGTTTCCACGTAAAGCTGTCTTGTTAGATTTGTAGAATACCTAATTATGACTTCCAAAATAATATGATGTTAATGACAAACAAATTTTCAACAGAAGATTGTTGTGGCACAAACGTGAGGGAAAATTAAAACAATTTCTAAAGAATGTTCTTCAAAGTTCGAGTCACAATTTAGCAATTCTGACTGGCTGGGCTACTGTATCAGGTAGTGTTTCGCTGTAGGTTCAGAAAAATTGACAATACCTGGTTTCAAGTCTTCACCTGCTGTCTGTAACTAAGCATATGTTCTTGACACATACAAGACAATGATATTGTTGACTTGCTGAAATATACACAGCCATCTAATTCCAACCACTTCCAAAAACTTGTGAGGAAAGAAAGTTATTGAAAATTGGGTAAATTCTTAAGTTACTGAAAATTGGGCAAATTCGTAAGCAACTGTACTTTCAGATTCTTCAATAAAATTCAAGCATTTTGTTGTGTTAGTCAATGTAATACAAAGGGTGTCATTTTCTTCCCAATACAAATTTTTTATCTGAAATAGAATTTCACTATAACCCAATCTAAGTGTATATATATATGTGAAACTTTCTTCGAGACTTGATTACCAACTCTTGCCCCCTCAACTACATGATTTATTAAATAATGCAACTATATAGATGGTTGAATTATATTGAATAACTTAAGATACAAAAGTAAAGAAATAGCATCTAAGTTTTACCTTAACGTTTCTAAAAAAAGAAGAAAAAAGCTTTAACTTTGAACATTCTCCTAGGAGGCTACACATGCTACATGGATTTGACTGCATAGTTAATCCTAAATAAACTAATAGCACCATTAAGACCTTTTTTTTAAGAACTTATCATAATTAAAGGGCAATCAACCACCGTGACATATGTTTGTTGCTTCAATTATTCTGCAAGAATCATAAGCTTGTGGAATCATTTTGTTGTAATTCTGTACTTGATTATGTTGAAATCTTTATGCAACTAATGATTAAAAACTTGAATTTTGTCTTTGCACCGTATCCTCAAAACAAAACCAATGGATGGACTGAATTTTGTGCTGCCCAATCTTGTAAGGTTTGTCTGCTCCTGAGGTAAAAGTCCTCCATATGCGAATCCTGTATATCTCTTTTGAAATTTTTTGGCACCCAGAAAATGTTTTTGCATGTAAAAGTCTAATACATCATGATGAGCATGCAATTTTTTTTTATTGAAAATCATTCAAACATAGATTTTCTTGCCTCTTTAACTTGCCAACTTCTCTTTGAGAAACACATTTGCCCCTGTGAAGTTGCTGTTGGACATCGTTTTTTTTTTTCCTTTGGATGGGTCATTTTGGACCTCAAATCTTGTATTCTTCTTGACTTTAACATATCAATGTGTGTCATAGTTGTAGTTAGAGAACATTAATTACATATGCAAATTAAAGTTGGAATTTCAACAAGAGACAGCTTCAGTTGCCCAATTTGAGTTTGCAATTTTGAAACATCAAGATAACAAAATGTTGAAAACATCACAATTTGGAAAGGCAGTTGGTGGTGAGTATGTTTCGTGATTCACTTTTGGCATTAATTTTCCAATGCTGCAACAGTGTCGGTTTGGAATTGTTGTTTGAATTAATATCTTTAGTCAGAGATTTTTAATTGTACAACCTTACCAATAAATCATCTTAATTAAAAAGTTAATTAACATTTGACAATTAGATTACAAAAAAGGGTTAAAGTAACTCTAAAAACAACAAATTGCATACTTAATTTCACAACTTGTTGATTTGTGCAACCCACTACTTTACGTTTTCCATTTTCAATTGCACAAGTTAGCAAATTGTGAAATTTAAATATGAAAACAATTATGTCTGTAGCCATAGACTAACTGTTCACAACATGTGAATTTGACAAATACCTAAAGGCCCATGTATTAGAGAGGTCCACCCCCGACCCACTACTTTACGTTTTTCATTTTCAATTGCATAAATCAGTAAATTGTGAAATTTAAATATAAAAACAGTTGTGTCTATAGCCATAGTTTGACTGTTCACAACATGTTAATTTGACAAATACCTAAAGACCCATGTATTAGAGAGGTCCACCCCCATGAAACCAAGGCATGAGCATGAGATGATCACTGTTATCACAGTTTAGACTTTAGACTCTTCCAAACTTTTTCTTTTTCTTTTTCTTATCTTGAAATGTAAAGTTATCTACATTATGTGATATGATGTTTCATAAAAAATTGACTCGTACCTCACAACTTAGAACTTAGAACTAAACTCCTGACAAAACAATAAACACCACTGGACGGTTCAAATTTGGTGTCAAAATCCCATCATGACCCCATTGAAAAACATCCATTTATCTTCATTAAATAATCCACCTTATATATGCCCCCAAAAAAAAGAATTTCAAATTCAAATTTAAATGCCTACTCTTTCTCTCATATATTGATCAATTATAAAAGTAAAATCTTTTGCATCCTATACTTCATAGGAGTAATATTATTTTCACATAACTCATTACTTGTATTATCTTTATTATGTAATAATTATAATATGTGACTTCAAAAGATCCTAAACAAAAATTATGTCATTAAACTTATTTTATTATGATGATGCTGGAAGAGTGGAAGATGTTGGGCAGGTAGGGATATTTAAGAATAAAGTTAGGTTATAGAAGGGGTTCAGGTTAGTGAGAGAATGAGGCCTCCAATAAATTTTTCTAAGAAAATTAGAAAGAGAGAGAGAGAGAGTGTGTGCGTGTGAGGTTAAGCATAGTGAAAGGGACATAGAGTTGACCCATATGAAAGGGAAAAACTTTGGGATCCATCACAATCACCAAAGCAACTACCACCTAACAACATGAGCATCCATGGATCTCTGCCACATACTTCTCAATCCTATCCTTCCCTCCCATCTTCTAACATAAACATAGCTTTGTGTTTATTTCTCCCTCTTTCTTTATTAACAAAAAGAAAAAGAAGCGTTATATTTACAATATTTTTGTAACAAATCCGAGACTCTAAACTCATCACTAATTTCATTTTTTTATCAATCACTTGTCCCATAGAACATATTTGTTGTGTTTATGATATTTCTCATCAATGAATAGGACGTAATCCCACCAAACCCTATTAACTTTTCCAACCAGCTAATCTTTCACTATCCTGCACATTGTGCGTACCCCTTGGGTACCATCCTCTCACTCATTGTACACCAATATCATCATCATTGTATTATTTGTATACTAACTACAAATATAATACTAGTGAGCTCCCAATACAGACGTCTACTAGTTGTTTGTAAGAAAATAGTTTTGTCCTGCTTCATGCTTTCAGCAATTCGTCACCTCTTTTTTTAATGTTTTTAATTTCAGTACTCACTCCCTAGTCACTCTCTTCACCATTGCTATACGGTAGGTCTTATCAGATACGAGAGGTGGATGTGAATTGTGAAATATTATTTCTTAAACTATATGTTAAAAAAAATTTCAAAAGATTTAGTCAAAAGTAATACAAATTAGTTTTGCAAGGTAGGTACTTCATGTCATGCCCTCGATCAAAATGAGAAAATTCGGCTTCTCAAAACTTTTTAAGGTTGCCTTTTTTAAAAAGTAAAAGTTCGAAGGGATTCGGCGCATAAATTAGGAATCCTATTGATGAAAAATTCAACGCAATCAAGCTACTTTTTATGAGCAAACAATGAGTTGAGCCATTTTTAATCACCGAAAATTTTATATTTTAATTAACTTTCGCTTTTTTCTCTATTTTTCAATGCAGATTAGACCCAATCCATACATCTTTAATGAATGCCTAAGGACACCTATTAACACATTCCACAAATTTAAACACTAGGAAAGGGTTTCCATTGACAATTTTGTGTTGCTCACTACACTATACTTAGCCAAATTAGCAAAGCCTATAGGAGAGGGACAGGGCAGTAGTGTTCATCTAAGTCACCAAAATTGACCCAGCACCAAAATATTGGGACCTTTTAGTATTGTGTTTAGCCGTAAAGGGAAGTTGAGCACTGGACCATTTTCTCTGCGGACCACTGTACCTAATTAGGCTAATTATAACCATTATCAGTTTCTTTACTTACCTAAAACAATAAAACATTAGTATCATTTATCAGTTGCTTCTTCTTCGTAGTTCTTCACATTATAAAAAATGAAAGTCATCATCTTTTCATTTTATTTAAATGAGCAAACTACAAATCATAATTTTAAAGTTCGGCTGATTTTGATTTTGCTCTTTTAAAGCTTAAAATTTTTTATTTGATCCCTCGATATTATCTTTCGTTTTGATTGAAAGACCTTATGTAAATGTCTGTACTGATGTGTCCATCAAAAAATATATATAAAAGCAGAAACCTCATGTTGGAGAGCATGAGATTCTGCCATGTGGCGCATTCTATGAAAAGAATTGAAATACTCTTAAACTACATTAAAGATAAGAACAAATTCAAAAATATAGGCTCTTTATTTTCTTTGGTTCAATGTTTCAAGACTACTTTTTGTTAAATTTTTTATTCAATGTTTTAAAACTTTTTTTTTATTTAATTTGGTTCAATGTTTCAAGACTTCTTCTCTCTCCCACACACAAAAAACTCTTTGCATTTCCATCCACCATTTTCACTTTTACTCATTTATATACACATGCCTACAGCCCTTCATGACATTCCATCTCAAATACAATTAAAAAAAAAAAAAGCGATGTCAATTACCTTCAACCTTTCAATGACACCTACATAACTCAACATTGTGGTACCATCTGATCCTAACCCGTATGAGTAGACTATGACCAAGGAAGAGGACTTGCATTTTTTATTCAATGACGGTAGCTTACGGTTTTGATGTTGAAGTCAAACGTTGTGAATTTTGTGAAGGTTCTAATTCGCTTTGAGTCTTTAGGTGTTTAGGATTTTGGTTTGGAAATGTCATAAATGTATTTTGTTTTAGAATTAAAGAAAAAGAAAAGGAAACATTCTAATTGATTATTTATGAATTTTTTTTTATATTTATTTTGTGTACTCATAATTCGAAGGTTTCTTCGTAATTTTTTTTTCTGCTATTTTGTGCGGCATAAGCCATAGTAATAAAAATAAAAATCAATGATAAATGGATGTGTTTTTAACCAATTTCTCTTTATTTAATCACGTTCCCTTTATGTTAATACTTACAAATAATTTCCTTAATTTCATTAAGATAATGAATTGCGTGTTTGCAATTGAGGTCCCCATATTTGGTTGTGAGAATAGAGTGGTTGAGGAAATGTTTGGAATATTGCTTAAATTTATGTAATTTTAGGATGTACAAGTATTTTATGCTTTAAATTCTTATTTATATATATTTCAAAATCATTTAATCAATTTAAAAAATTAAATCTATTTTTAATGGTAAATATTATAATATGTTATAGTCTTAGAGTGTTGTACAATATTTTTTAATAAAATATGAATTAAGAAAATCAAGTTTCAAAGTATTCAACAATATTGTGGGCAAATATAAATATTATACAACAAATTAACTATTATATGTAGGTCTTAATATACATAAAATGATTTCAAATTAAATTGTAAAGTACTTTGCGCATCGCGCGGGACATCATCTAGTTTTATTTAAACGAGCAAACTACAAATCATAATTTTAAAGTTTGGCTGATTTTGATTTTTCTCTTTTAAAGCTTAAAATTTTTTATTCGATCCCTTGATATTATCTTTCGTTTTGATTGAAAGACCTTCTGTAAATGTATGTACTGATGTGTCCATTAAATGACACATATATCTGTCATGTATACTAGTTAGACGATTGGACCAATCAAATCTTGACACGTTAATTAAATATGTCGAGACAATAAAATATCATTAAAAAAAACTTCAAAAATTAAAATAAATTCTTTAAAATATTTTAAAAAAATTAACCTATATTAAAAATAAAATAAAAAATCAAGGGTATGCTTGATAACTGTTTTTTTTCCCATATATTCTGTTTCCAAAAACAACTTTCTATTTTTGAGATTAAAAAGCTTGTTTAGCAATCCAAAATGGACAAAATTTAGCTACAAAATTGATTGTAACCTTAGGCTACAAACTCACTTAATATTTTTTTTTTATTGGAGGTGAATTTTGAGAAATCCACCATTGGATTACGTCTTCTTCTTATATCCTCCATTTTTGCAAAATTTCAAGAAAATTAACTATCAATAGCTATGTCATCAATAAATTTTTAAATTGCAAGTTTTTGTAATTTATAATTATGCATGAAATATAAGATTATAGATTATATAGTAAATAATATTCGATTGACACAAAAATTGACATGTGTATTAAGAGCGTAAAGAACATATAATTCAAAGGTTAGATTTTCAAAATATGCAGTAATATTTATTTTATTAAGTGAGTTTGTAGTTTAAGGTTACAACTAATTTTGTAACTAAACTTTATCCATCCAAAATTGACAGAAAACAAAAACTGTTCTCAAAACTCAATTTGTAAAAGAATCTGAAAACATGCAAAAAGCTGTTTTCAGTTTCTAATTTTTAAAAGTTAATGAAAACACACATTTAATTTAATGAATCTGTTTCATTTAATGAGTTAGCATTAGAGTTCAAATCCTAGTAACAACATATTTTAGTGTTTTCTATTTTTTTCTTCAAAAAACTATCTTTTTAATTTCAACTAACCAAACATGTTTTTTATTTCAAAAATATAAAAAATTGTTTTTTCTTTATATTTTCAAAAACAAATTTTTGAAAATAGAAAATAAAAAATGTTACCAAACATAACCCAAATTTCTCTCCCATCTCTCCTGGCCTGTTCCTCTCTCACCCATCTGGGTATAAGTGATATATATATAATGGATTTGATAAAAGTCTCAATTTCCGTAGGTCATGATGACCCAAATGTGATCTTCATGCATAAAAATATGAACCCTTGGTAATATCGACTGACTGTCACTCTGCATTTTGAGTGGCAAAGCTTTAGGTCCAACTGACAAGAAACTCAGCAAATGACAGCAATTCCATGCTGCAGATATCTTATACTAACCTTACTTTGAGGAGAAAAAGACATTAACAACAGTGCCCACATGTTTTATAGATTCACATTTTGACAAAATCACCATATTCACTCCTATCTTTGACAATTGTGTCATTTAGAGTTAACATATAACAACTGTAATCTCACCAAATTTTTCTTCTTCTTTTCTGTTTTTTTTTTCCACAAATGTTGAGACGACATATTATGAAAACGATGTTAGTAGTGGAGTTGAATGAAAGTAAAGTAATATTGCTAACTAGGCGCTAATTTAAACTCTGATTTGTAATTTTTGATCATCTATTGGATGTGGTAGAGAACTTGTCCACCTTAAATAAGACAGCAAACGTTTATAATAGACACATTTCTATTTAGCCTAATATATTAGTTATTTTAATTTTCAAAAAAAGTAATATTACGCTAATCATAACTTATCTCTTTAGCATATTATATTTAAAAAAATGTCATGAAAAAAATTATAGTCGTAACATTATTTATTAAGATATATTAATATATTTTGAGAGAAAAGGTATTATCAAACATTAATGTCATAAAATTGAAAAGGTGCTAAAGTGTCGCTATTCATTAAAATGGCTAATATACAAGCAAACTGTGTTATAAATTGAACATTGTCAAATTAAATGGACCAAAACTATACAACTAAACCGTATTCAAAAATATGAACATTGTCAAGTTGGTAGGCTAACCCTTTTTTTCTTCTTTTAGGTTACGTTTAATTATGGTACGAGAATCTAAGGTCCCATTTAGCTTTCATGGGATGAGGTCACACTCATTAATTCTGGCAAATATCAACTTTGTCATAATTAAAATTTTGAAAGTTGTTTTGCAAATTTATAGTATTAGATTAAATAAATTTTCTCGGTTCAAACTAGCTCAATAGGTAAAATTTATTGTCTTCCTATAAAAAATTTAGGATCTAATTCCATACAAACTAAAAAGAAATCTGTTGGTTTCTTAGTTTGATAAAAAAAAAAAAAAAAAAAATTCAATATAAAGCGAATTTCATAAATTCAAATCTTATCATAATTGATAAAAAAAAAAAATTAAGAAATAGTATGTAACACTTTCTTACTTTTCACATATTTCAATAAGTTTTCTAATTTTTTTTTTTTTTTTCATTTCAATTTTTAAACTTCCGTCTGTTTCCAATAAGGTCATTTTGTCGTCCTTCATCCAATTTGCATAAGTTCACCAAATCATCTTTTTTTTTAAAAAAAAAATTACCAAAACTAACAACAAAATTGAATGGAACTAGACGTATATGGCTAAATTGAAATTGGTTTAAAGTTAAAGGACTGATATATATATATATATATATATATATAAATATATATATATAAATATATATATATATATATATATATGAGATTTAAATGATTGAATTGAAAATTAATAAAATAGTAGGTCTCACACTTGAATTTATTGTTTGGCTAATATTTTTTAAATACAATTTTCAAAAAATAGTATCTTATTTTCCTTATTTAAAACTGGATTTTGAAAACAGCTTAAAGGGTGTTTTCAGGATACAGAAAATATTTTTAATGACATAGTTGTAAATAAATTGAAAACAATGGACTCCACATATTTATCCAAACTCTTTTATCTCTTAAATTTAGGAGTTTATTTTTATCACAAAAAGAATTCTCACACTTCAAATTTGATACTTATCATTAAATAAATAAATAAATATATATATATATTTATATGTGGGTACCTAAGGCATGCTTGGCAACGTCCTAGGCATGCTTGCAATGTCCTAGGCCGTCCTCGGCATGCCTTGACAACGTTCTTGGCCGACCTAGGCATGCTTTGCAACCTTTGCGTCCCACATCGAAGGAAAACCCCCCCACTTTCTGTCCTATAAGCTGTGAAGCAAAGAGAGTAGTGTACCACCAAGCATCTCTGTGATCACAAGAGACTTGGTGGTATACTACTCCCTTTACTTCACAGCTTATAAGGAAGAAAGTGGGAGGGGGGGTTTTCTTTCGATGTGGGACGCCTAGGTTGCAAAGCATGTCAAGGTCGGCCAAGGACGTGGACGTTGCAAAGCATGCCGAGGACGGCCAAGGACATTGCAAGCATACCTAGGACGTTGCCAAGCATGCCTTAGGTACCCATAATATATATAAGCTCTATTCCCTTATCATTATCCACAAAAAAAAAAAAAAAAAAAAAAAGTAATCTATAGATTCTACACGTTACTTTTTGTTAATATATTTTTTTTTAAATCTCAAAAATAGAAATAGTTTCCCAAAAAATTATTTTTGTTTTTAGTATTTTGAAAATTGTTCTTAAAAGTGGGAGTCAAACACTTAAAATATAAAAATTATTATTTGAAAATTAGTTTTAAGTTCAATTTTTTGAAAAAAAATTTATACTATTTTGAAAAAAAAAAAAAAATCCTCCTACCAATCAAGCCTTAAGAATTATGACACTATTCTATCTCACTTTTTAACATTATTAAAAAAATACTCACAATTATTTTATATATATTTTTTAGATAGATAAAAAAAACTATAAAAAAGCCTCATCACATGCACAAAATGCATGTGATAGGGCTATTATATAAGTTGAAATTTAATAATAATAATAATAATAATAAATCTTCTTCAATAGCCTCCTTTGGTACAAGATACAATTTTTTTTGCACTACCCTTGTGTAGCTTCCTTCTCGGAAAAAAAAAAAAAAAAGTCACACATTTAATAAATTCTTTAATTTTTTGCTACTTATAATTTTTTTTTTTGGGTTTTATTAAATACAAACAATTAATCAAGAATTTATTTGACAACAACCCAAAAAAAAAATATATATATATATATATATTAAAAAAAAAAAGGCAGGTACAAAAAAAGAAAAGAAAAGGGCTATGAGGGAAAAAAAAAAAAGTTGGGAAGGAGATAAGAAGGAAAGAGAAAGAGTTGTACATATCAATGTGTATGTAATTAAAGGGTGGGGCCCAATAGGCTGAGACGGTGACTGGTGAGGGACCCACAGCCGCAACAACGCACATGATCCTACGTCGGACGGCTGCCAACTACCGCCCAAAAAGAGAGGAGTTGGTAGCGTTTGGGATAGAGACATGCTTCCAAGCTCTATCTATGATCTTCTATCCAAATTTTGAGGTCCCCACTTTTCTTAAACAATTACAACCCAAATTTTAATTCTTATTATTATTAAGTTATTACCATAATTCCATTCATATTAGAAAAAATATATATTATACTTGGTTTGTAAGCACAAAATTAAAATAGTTAGTATATGTGATTTTTTAGGAAGGGTTTGGCTACAGTGTTTTAAAGTCTGCGTTTTCAAGCCGCGCATTTCACTTTTTTTTTTTTTTTTTTCCTGGATGCATGTCTGTCACTGTTCATTGTCCATGAACAGTGATTTTAGGCTTGTGAATAGTAAAAAACAGAGTGAACAGTAATTTTTCACACATTAAAAAATTATTTTGCTACAGTGTTTTCAGTTTTCAGTTTCAGTAAAAATAAGTTGTATCCAAACGAACCCTTATAAGATTGGAAAGTGGGAACTATGAATTGAACAATGGGGCCATTGACCCAATAACAATTTTAAAGTTTGGATCTTTAATATATAAAAAATTGTACTTAGGGGTGTTCACCAAACTACATAAACCGCACCAAAATCACCCACAAAATGGCATAACCGCACTGCACTGCAAGTAATAGTGCATCGCACCGCACCACACCACATGGTACAGTGCGGTTTGCGGTTTTATAATAAGAAAACCGCACAAACCGTACTGCACCCTCACTATATATTAATATATTTATTTATTTTTAATATTAAATATATTATTAATAGTTTAATAACTCTAGTTTTCAAAAAAAAAAAAAAAAAAAGAGTTTAATAACCCTAGCAAGTGTTGACTAGAAAAGCTAACCCAAAATAAAGAAAAATTAGCTCAATAATTAAAAACTTGGCCCAAAAAAAGGGAAAAATTAGTTTTGGGCTAAATAGGAAAAGCCCAAAATTTGAAAAATATACTGACTTCAAATCGCATATTTTACATAGTATCGCATATATGACCGTAAAAATGAGGTGCAGTGCGGTTATAGTTTTGGTTAAACTCTAAACTACACTACACCGCACATGTGACTGCAAAAACAAGGTGCGGTGCAGTTATGGTTTTAGCTAAACCGCACCGCAAAGTGCAGTGCTAAAAATGGCCTAAAACCGCACCACACTGCACCGCGAACACTCCTAATTGTACTTTGTCTCTTAAAATCTAGTTGTTTGTTACTTGAAACCCAAAGTAAAAAACGTTTTGAGACTTTGATATCTTAGTGTTGCCATGTTATTGTGTAGCTCTCTACCTAAACAATTCGTTTGGGTGTTTTTCTTTTTACTCAAATTAGAATTTTGTTTCTTGAAATTTGAATTAAAAACTTGATATTGGTCCTTCAAATTTGATAAGGAGGTCATTTAAATTTCAAAAAGGAATAATTTAGCCCCACCATTTATGGGGGTCAACCAATTTAGGTTAATTGAATATGAGGTTGGTTGGATTTTAATCCCTCAAATATGCAATTTTTTTGATGTGGTCCCCAAAAAGATGGGTGCTTCAACATCTTCTTTTTTTCACATAAACATGAAAATGGATAGAGGGATTGAATCAGGGAATTGTCCTTTTTTTTTCTTTTTTCTTTTTTTGTAATTTTAGGGACCAAATCCAAACTTTTTAAATTTAAGTTACTAAAATCGAACCTACGAAAATTATAATTTATCCAATAGAATATAATGCTAAGCAAATGAGGCTGAGTAATTTCAAACTTTGTTGATGTGTTTGAGTTTTTTTTTTTTTTTTTTTTTTTTTTTTTTTTTTTTTTTGACAACACTAACCGGTTCTTTAGTTAGGATATTGGACATATATCAAAACTAGCCTCATCACACGCACTTTGCGCGAGCAATGAGACTTTTTTTTTGGTTTAGTGTCATAATTTTCTTTTTCTTTTTCTTTTTTTTTTTTAAATTTTGGATAAGTTTGTTTTGAAAACGTGAATTAATAGGAGACTATCTTATTTTGTAAGCATTTTAATTGAAGTTGAAGATATATTTTGATCGGATTTTCCTCAAATTTTTTTTCCTTGTTAAATGTAAGGTTTAGGGGTTTTGAATTGCATAAAAGTCCAATCCAAAAAGAGAAATCATCTTATAAATAGTATAAATAATATATGTCAAATTTTTTTTTTTGAAGAGGATAATATATGTCAAAATTAGACTTTGTAACAAACTGTAAATGATCTTATAATGAATGTTTTAATCTTGTACATTAAAAAAAAAATTACTGCAAACTTTAATGCGCGATCAATCATATATGATTTTTGAAATTTATAAACGTTGAGTTTTATTTTGATTGATGATCAAGAAGAAATATATTAAGTAATATTTATTTTCTTTTTATTATTATTATTTATACCCTATTAATATTGAATGTATTATAGTTTGGGTTGTCATGTATTAATTTCTTATTCTTGAAATTTGGTATTAATAAATTGATTCATGTTTTTGCATCTCAAAGATGAAATAATGATTCAATTTCTAGGTTCAAGTTACATTTTGTATTATTTTTGTCAATATTACACCAGATTATAACTTTATACCTTTTTATTTTATTTTTTAAAAATAAGTTCATCGTTGAATTATACTATATCTTTATACCCTTAAAGCATCTCCAACAGGCTATGGATAGCCAAAATATGAAGAGTGAAACCGGAAAAAACAAGAAAAGAGTGCTCCAACAGTCTCTCTAAAACTCAAAAAAAAAAAAAAAAAAATTGCTAATGAACAGTAGCTCATTAGGTCTGATAAGCTACTATTTATTCTTCAAATCATTTTTTTCTATTATAATAATTAGGTGTTAAATAAAAAAATGTTGGAAGATATGTAGTTATTAAAAAAGAATAAATAATGAATGAAGAAATAATATTTAAATGAGATAGAGAGTCTGTTGGAAAATATATTTAAAAAAGGTGGATAAATAAAGGTAAAAGTCATTGTTCATTCTCCAAACAGTACAAAAATTTGCTGATTCTACTGGAGATGCTCTTATTGTTTGTAAAAAAAATAGTTGGAGATTAATAACTATTCTATTTATAAAATATTTAAATTTTATTTTATTATTATTATTATTATTATTTTACATTTGAAAATCATATACAACTAGAAAGAAAAGGATGTGCTCCAGTGAAAAATCTCATGCCTCACCATTTTCATTTCTCTTTGACCATATTGGTCAATTTTTTTTTTTCTCTGATCTCTCTTTTTCTTTCCCATTTTTACATCCAACGAAGCATAGTTCTAAAATTCTTTTCCGAATGTTTAAGGATCTTAGTTTGTACGTGTGTTTAAATAATAATTTTTATTTTTATAGAAATATGTATAGATAAAAAAAATATGTAAAAATATATATAATATTGTTTAAAAATTGAAAATAAATATTTAAACACATATACTAAACGATTCCTAAATTCTCATCAGATTTCAAAAAAAAAAAATTATTACATATATTTTTTTATATATATTTTTTAAAATAAGTGCGAAAGATAGAACTCCAAAAATAAAAGTTAGAAGGAACCTGAGTGTCACTTGCCTACAAGGCGATTGGCAAAACCATTACATTTACATGAGACCTAAATTGATTGTCTAGGAGAAGAGTGAGGATGAGAGACATTATGATCTTTTTGGATCCCAAGAAATAAGAGTAATACAAAGTTCTTCACTTTGGATTAGGATCTATCTGCGCTAGTCCCAAAAAAGAGGGTGCACCTACTTTTTGGTAGTACCATATGACTGATTCACATCAGTCTAATTGAATGCTACACCTACACTGTAGCATTAAAGAGCATTTAACAACTTTTTATTCAATTTTTTTTTTTGTAAGCTTTTCATTCAATTAATAAATATAAATACTCTTCGAGTCTATCGGGGAATTATATATATCTTCCAAATGCTTGCAAGACACATCAAATTTAATACACATAAATTATATTAATTTATAATGATTTGATCTATAATTTTCTTATCTATTTAAAAATTAATGAACTATAATTTAAAACGTTTTATAGATCTTATATACCTACTTATTTTTATAATTTTTCTAGCATGTTGGTAGTTGATAGATATAACGGTCATGAGAAGGAATTATATTTCAACAAAGATTAATTTGATAAAAATTATTAACTAAATATGTGTTGAATCAAACTCATATATATCATTAACTAGGTATATAATATATCAACTTTTCAAAAAAAAAAAAAAATTTAATGAACTATAATTTAAAACATTTTATAGATCTTAAATACCTACTTATTTTTATAATTTTTCTAGCATGTTGGTACTTTTTTTTGAGAAGCTGCATGTTGGTACTTGATAGATATAACGGTCATGAGAAGGAATTATATTTCAACAAAGATTAATTTGATAAAAATTATTAACTAAATATGTGTTGAATCAAACTCATATATATCATTAACTAGGTATATAATATATCAACTTTTCAAAAAAAAAAAAAAATTTAATGAACTATAATTTAAAACATTTTATAGATCTTAAATACCTACTTATTTTTATAATTTTTCTAGCATGTTGGTACTTTTTTTTGAGAAGCTGCATGTTGGTACTTGATAGATATAACGGTCATGAGAAGGAATTATATTTCAACAAAGATTAATTTGATAAAAATTATTAACTAAATATGTGTTGAATCAAACTCATATATATCATTAACTAGGTATATAATATATCAACTTTTCAAAAAAAAAAATTTAATGAACTATAATTTAAAACATTTTATAGATCTTAAATACCTACTATTTTTATAATTTTTCTAGCATGTTGGTACTTGATAGATATAACGGTCACGAGAAGGAATTATATTTCAACAAAGATTAATTTGATAAAAATTATTAACTAAATATTTGTTGAATCAAACTCATATATATCATTAACTAGGTATATAATATATCAACTTTTCAAAAAAAAAAATTTAATAGCCGGGAATATAAACATTATATAATAGTCATTTTCATTAACCTAATTTGTCAGAGAAAACATGACAATCCCGTAACATTGTCATATGGATTTTGTTGTTTAAACTTCAATAAATAACAAATGCAGTGTATTATAATGACTTTTTAATTATATATATAAATAAATAAATAAATAAAAAGGAAAATGGCTTTGATTGCAAGGTGGGTCTCTGAATCAGTCACAAGTCATAATTTTTTGCCATAATATTGGCACTACAAAATTTTCAATTTTGTCATCTATCAAAAAAGAATTGGATAATAGTACTTTCCAAAAACCAACAAAATATAAAAAAAACATTATAAGTTGGAAACAATTATTAAATACAAGAATTGAATATTTTGAAACCCAGAAGGTGCTTTTAAGCTAAAGTAGGATTCAAGAGGAAACCTAAAGGACCCACCATGACCATCATGCATGTGATGTTGGTGGAAGTTGAAGCCATTAACAATGAAGGAAGAAGAATAATTACCCATTGATGTTGAGAGAAGCAATAATTTTTAATAACAAATACAAAACAACAAAAAAAAAGACAACAACAACATCATAGCCTTGTTATACAATTTTCTTTTAGAGCAAGATATAAGGAGGGAAAAAAAAAATCTCATGGAAGCTTCTAATGTCTCTACCTAACACCTTTGAAAAAAGTGAAAAAAAAAAGTTGAAAAGTGACACCCTTTTTCATATTATGTGAGAAGGGCCATTGTTTTTTGGGTTTTCATAACATAGCTAGCAACTGCAACTAATTTGTCTTTTTGCTCATGGCCTATCTTAGATGTCTTTAGATTGCTTTTTTGGAACTCTACCTTCTTTTGGAGATTCTCTTTGCTCACTGTTTTAGCTTCTTCTTAAATATATAAAATAGTTTCTAAATCTTAATTTCAGGAAATTCTTTTAATAGATTAGTTGGTACCTTACAAAAAACCAAAATATTTGATAAGTACAAACAAGAGGAAGAAGATTATAAAATTTCTAGGTGTAATCTCAAGCTAACATCATGAAGAATATCATAGATTGAACCCAAAAACGAGTGAAAGGTCTAGCACAAATTAGACTCATCTATGAAGTCAGTGACGACCATAAATTAATGCTGGTGGATAGAATTTGGATGGTGGGTAATTTAGGTCTCGGTGACCCATTATCCCCTCTAACTTTATTACCATATAAGTTTGAGAATTATAATAACTTCAAACATAGTGTCCTAACTTTTGCAACCAATAAAAAGAATTAAAGAGGTAGGGTAAGGATGTAGTTTAGTGAATTAAATGGGACACGTGACTCATACATGATCAATTTTGGATATGTATCAAGTCCATGTTACATTTAGTCTTCCACAGCACTGGTTACAAGCCAAATCTTAAGGGATAATTATTATCTTATTTTATGTGTTTTTATCTATTTAGGGCTATAAACGAGCCTAATTTTGTTGAGTATTAAATATTTGAGCTTAGCTCAATAATAAAAATAAAATGTTCAAGCCTAACTCAAGTTCAAACCAAGCTTACAACCAATTTTCAAACTTGAGCTTGTCAAAAAGTCCAAAAGCTCAAGCTCAATTTTAAGCTTTTGAGCTTAAGATCCAACAAAAGTACATTATCAAACTCATATTAAAAATATTATCAATCTTGTTTGATTTGGACGAGTGGTCCCTACTCCCAATTAATTAAATGTTTAGTGAGATATTTTCAATCTCTTATCAAGCTTATACCAACCCCAAAGTCCAGACTCAGGTTGTTTATTATGGAGTCTTATTGTTCATAAGCTTGTTTATGTATATATATTGTTCATGGGCTTGTTCATAATTATTTTTTTGTTGCTTGGCCACAACTTGTTTATTAAACAAGCGTAAAATTAAAATTTGTGTTTTGATTGTTTATAAATAAACAATTATGAAAAAACTTTTTATCGAACTAAGCCTGAGCTGTCTATAAATCTTTTGACTCATATACACGCCTTAATGTCTATCTCCTTCTATAGCATGCTTTTGCACATGTCACTTAGTTATCTCGGCGTAGCTGCATATTTTATATACCTAATTTTTTGGGTAATCAAATTTGATTTTTTAACCCATAATTTAAAAAATTATATTTCACCAGTGCTAAGGTTTAACTCTTTAATAAAAATTAGGTCTAAATCATTATAACATCGGGTGTTTTAATCATGTTTTTTTTTAAAGTAACCTAAAATACAAAATAGCAATCTTGTTACATGCTGAGTAGACTAGATTAAGAAATCAAAAGCAAAAACAATCAAACATTATTCTGGGAAAATGAAATCTTTTAAACAAAAGGTCAGCAAATCAAGTTGAGCCAGTGGCAAAGTCTTTCTAATACCTCCTTAAGAAAAATCCAAACTTTAATTGCCATTTATTAATTAAAGAAAACTTTGTTTGAAAGGTACTTGTGTTTATATTAAAATGGAAAACTTTTTTAGCCTCATTTGATTATTAAATAACTTCTAAGCAAACTTCCAATTAATAATTTATGCCATCTATTCCTATTACTTCCAAAATACTTTTTTCCAAAAAAGAATGTATAAATTTGCCTCTCTTTTTTACTTTTGCACGTTTTTAAACAAATTTTAAATCCTTAATAAACTTCAACATTTCTGGGCTAGCTGTTTGCAACCGTTGTAACAGGAGAGGTTTAATTAGGTTTTTAAATGTTAAAAATGTTGATTTCTTTGGCACCATTTTTGGCATGTGTGGCATAGACTCTGGAATGATTAGATTAAATGTGTCTGGCTCATCTCTTCTGACAGTAACACAAAGAACATAAAAGAAATGTTTATTTTATATTTTCTTCTTCTTTTGGCTTGATTCCATCAACTATCTCACCAATATTATTTCTTGAACTAATCTTTTATATATATATATATATATATATATATACATGATATAGGCACATCAAGTCAACACTATGAGACTTCATTCAGATCCAATTTTTGTGTTGCTTATTCATAGTTTTTTTTTTTTCTTTTTTTGGGTATTTCAATTTTAGGCTCTTTATATTACCAAGACGACCCTTTAATTCGAATTTTTTTTCCCTCTTCAACCTATGAAATACACACTAACACCTGAAAACATTGATCAACAACTTCTCATGATCAAATAATTTCATTCCATCTTTCATGTAGTTGGTACCAAGCTAATAAAAAAAAGATAATGCATTCAATACTTTAGAGTTTAGAGTGTAAACCTATAGTCAAACATTACAAATTAACTAACTTATATCTCGAAGCAAAACCACTAAGAGGGGAAATATTTAAAAAATTGGTATCGTGCTCTAATTATAGGACCATGTGAACAACCAAATTTATTCTCACTAGTCAAAATATACCACTAAATTAAGTCTACTCTAATGGTTTGAGCTAACCTAGAAATTATATGTATAAACAAATGTATAAAAAAACATAAGAATTTCTCACCTTGAGAGCTAGTACTTTTCTTGTAGCTTGTAGCTTGGGGCGAAACGCCTATAACTATAAGACCTTTACTTGGGGTCTTCTTGACACTCTTAATTCCAAAATACTAGTATCCAACCAATCTTTTGGACCATTCTCAAGATTTTACCAACAATCACCTGGTAGCGTGGTGACATGTTCAAGAACTAGCATGGTCCTCGTCAAATATTTCCTTTGAGAGGAGGGAAAAGAAATTGTGCTCATTATACATTATTGGGAAAAGTCAAATTTCCTCATAAGAAAGAAAAAGAGATCTAAAATTTAATCGTACACAAAGAATCATGAAACTTAGATACTGAAATATACCTTTAGATTTATAAATGGAAAATTAATACTCGGAGGAGCTTAAGTGTGAATACTCAATAGGTTGAATGATTATGAGGTTTGCCATATATAATTATGGATTTGTTGGGTTTTATGGCTTAGATAATAAATGTAACAACTTATAGGTTTGGTAGAAAGATGGTACTACTAGTAAGGACAGTTGTTAGTTTCTTCACGTTTTTTATGTAGTGTATTTCTGCTTTAAATTGTGTAGTGGAAACTGGAAAGGATAGGTTACCCACCTTTCCATCTTTTCCTGGTTTCTCCTCCTCTCACAACTTATCCATTAAAATTAAAATCCAACCCTCTTCCCCAAAAAGACAACTCAGAAGAATCTGAAATGAGGGAAAAAGAAAAGAAAGGGGAAGGAAAGTGGTCATGAAATTGAATTTATCTGTATCACATGAATAAAATATTACTCTGTAATAAAAGATTCATCAAAAAGAAAATCTTATAAAAAAGATAGATAATATCAAAGAGAAACATGCCTTTTGGACTATCTTAAAAAAGGATAAGAGTTTACAATTAATTATAGTTGAAAGAAATGATTTTATATTTCCCCAAAAATAAAAAATAAAAAAAATAACTCAAAACCCAATCCTAGATTATTTTCAACAACTCTTTTATCTCTATCTGCCGTAGCACCAATAGTTACAATTTAGTACATGAACCCTTTGAGCTTTTTTTCCTTTTAACTGATGAACTAAAATGTAAAAATTGAAAAAAAAAAAAAGAAAAGAAAGAAAGGCCAAAACATTGAATACACCAATAAATGAAAGACATTCACCAATAATGATCAACTGTACTAGTACTATATAACTATTTAATATTAATACTAATTATACAAATTAGAGAAAAAAAAAAAAAAAAAAACGAAGAGAAATTTAGGGAGATTCAAATTAATACCAATCTCTTTCTCAAGTTCTCTCCATTAATCTGTTGGTGTTACATAATTTCAAACCCAGTTCCCCATCTCATTTCATTTCCAAGCTTCTGTAATCCAATACAACACCATTCAACCCCAAGAAATCATAACCAGTAGCACTGCTATCACTACTACTACTACCAACACTATCATTTCTGCAGCTGCACTCCTTACTATTCTGCACACCCAAGCTGCAAGAAAAACATATAGTAACCCTCCCACCGCTCTTCAATGGCTCACTCTGGTTGTGGCTAGGAGGGCTAATTCTAAGCTCAAGGTTCAAGTCTGGACACTTTTCTTGAACTGGGATTTTTGTGTCTTTCCCACTAAACCCACTGGTGCTTTTTTCTTCTTCTTTCACAGCAGCAAAAGATATTGTGGTTGCTTCAACCTGAGCTGCTGCCGCAGCAGCCTCATTCATTGGCCTGTGAGTTGCGGGGTCTATCCCTCTGTTCAAGAGCTTTCTTCTTATATGAGTATTCCAATAGTTCTTTATCTCATTATCAGTTCTCCCTGGTAATCTCCCAGCTATCAAAGACCACCTATGGCAAAAATTCAAGAAACCCCATTAATGTTTGAAAGATATTAACAACTTACAACGCTAAGAATTAACATGGTTTGACCTAACAGCCTAAGTCCACAACAAAAAGTGTTGTGAAAGCGGAAGCTTTGATACCAGTTTGTTGTGACAGTAGAAGCTTTCGCTTTCACAATTAGCACCCAACGTCCATGGCAGAAAGTGTTTTGAAAGCAGAAACTTTGATACCAGTTTGTTGTGACAGAAGAAAGATTCAACTTTCACAATAGGAAAGCCTAAGGGAGTGTGTTGGACTTACTTGTTCCCAAGAAGGCTATGGAGTTTGATGATGAGTTCGTCTTCTTCTTCAGTGAAGTTGCCACGCTTGAGGTCAGGACGGAGATAGTTGATCCAACGGAGTCTGCAACTTTTGCCACATCTTAAAAGGCCAGCAGCTTTAGGTAGTGAGCGCCAACACCCTTCACCATGAGCTCTGATATAAGCAATAAGACGATCATCTTCTTCTTTAGTCCATGCTCCTTTGTTTGTGTGAGCTTTCTCACAACAAGGAGACCTTCCCATTGAGTTGGAATTACAAGTAGAAGTAGTTGTAGTAGTTGTGGTTGTTGCTGTTGCTAATGCTATAGCAGTATATAACTCTCCCTTTGGAATGATTTTTTGTTTTGTTTAGAAGGGGTGGAAATGAAGGACATGGTTTATTTTATTTGCGTTGCTGGAACATTAAGGCCGGCCCTTGTGAGAACTTTTTTAGTATGGTTTTATAGGCTTTTGACTCTAAGAGAGAGAGAGAGAGAGAGAGAGAGAGAGAGAGAAGAGGGAAGTGACTCTAATTGCTTCTAGATGTGAGTTGGTGAGACAGGTTAGAGGGACTGGCCGGTGGCGTCTCTCTTGATGATAATAGCATCAATCATACAATAAGTTAAAGGAACATTAACTATGGGCAACCTTCAGGTAGGTGTAAAGTAAGGTATATTAAAGTATGGGAAAGACAAGGTGTGATCTCTGCCTTTAACTTTTTCTCTCTGTCTAAACTCTGCACAACTTTAGCCGAATTATCTTCTAATTATTTTGCTAATCTCTTAAAAAACTTCTCCAATTCACTAGACAACATATATATGTACCAGAATACATGTACAGCTTAGATTTTTTTATCATGTTGTTGGAACTAACTAACAGCCATTAGGGATTTTGTTGAAATTAAAGGTACATCCCATCTTTTTGGACCAATTACCCCTTTCCTCTTTCATTCTTAATAGGCCCTACTTAGCTGTTTATTAATAAGATTGCACATTCTTGATAACTCGTGACTCATTAGTAAGCATAGAGATTAATTAACATTTTTTTTTTTAAATTTCTTAACTCTTTTAATTTTTTATACTGTCTAGATGCTCCTAATGCTTAATAGTGAGTTGTTTGCAGATTTTTTTTGTCCTTGGCCAGTATGACTGTCTGTACTTTAAAATTTTATGGGCATGTTCATGGTATAGTAAGGATATAAATATATATATATATATATATATGTGGTTTATAAAAATTTTGTTGGTTAGTTGTGGTGGGGATTTTGGAAAAAATTGTAAAAGTGGTTCTGCTATATTTGTGCACAAATGTATAGGGATGGTAGTTGTGGTTCTTTATTCTATTGGTACATTATCATGCATGAGAGAGAGTGAGAGAGAAAGGGAGGGGCTTCTAGAAGAGTTGGAGGTTGGGTAAAAGGGGCAGGAGGATGATGAAAGAAAAGGGAAGAATAGGAAAAGATAATGAGTGTGGTTGTGGTTGTATGTGGGCTTTGGTTCACCTTCCACTTTTTCTTTTTATTTGCCCCCAACCTTGTAGTACAAGTTTAGACCACAAGGGAAGGTTTAGGGATGAGGAGGTTGATTCATCTTTTTGTTGTTATCTCAATCCCTCCCAATTTGATATTGTTTGTTACCCACCACCACACATGGACTCTCTCTCTCTCTCTCTCTCTCTCTCTCTCATCATGAAAATCAAGTGGATGGTAAGAGCTTTTATGGGCTGAGGTTGTTTTCCAAGAGAGAGAGATAGAGAGAGTTGTCCACTTGTGTAGTTATTTGGGTGTGTATTTCACCTACCTTTTTTCACCCTTTCTGACTGTCGTAGCACCACTGAGTTCAACTTTGGCCTCACTTTGATGTTGAACTATTTAGAAATTTATGATCTTACACTCCCCCACTGGCCACAAAGTACTCATCTTTTATCACTTTATCCCTATATATTCAAAACTATCTATGATGCTACAAAAGAAATAAAAAATAAAAAATAAAAAAAAGAAGAAGAAAGCAAAAATTCTTCCAAATTTTTGATGTTAAAACTTTATGTTTAATGAAGGATTAATCATATAACTAAGCACATTAAGCAAGTGGGCATCTTGTACTCTCCTGTTTCAATCAGACGGTACCTATCGTCGCAATCAGTTAGGTCAATTTAATGCTAGTTGTTAGCACAATGGTCTCTATCCTAACCAGTCTTCCCTACAAAATGCACAAAGACAATCCAGAAGAAGAAAATCAAAGTCTGAAAAATATATATTAATAATAAGGGAATGAAAATTATAATTACATGGCTTGTCAAAGGAACTTGAGAGGGTATGGCTAAAGATAGAACAATAATCTGAATGTACGGTGACAAACAGCGCGGCAAGAAAATATGAATGTCATGTGCTTAGGTATTTGAACAGGACTTGTGGGGCTGTCCTAAAAACCCTTATACCTACCTCTTTGGCCTGCCCTCCACATGTGGGGGCTCAAAAACTATTGCTCTAACTCTCTTTCAACGACCAAACATTATGGATACAGCTTGAAAATTTGGCACCCTATAAGTCTAACCCATTATTTACTTGCTCTCCCTATTCAGATCTTTCCAGCATCATTCCCTTGTTTTTCAGGTCTTCAATTTCTGCCAAGCAAACAAGGTCTAAGTACAGTTAGAATTGGAGTTAAAGTAGCACAGGTATTGTTTGCTCAGATTGATTATAGGCCTATTAGATGACAGTAATGATGTGATAAAGACTGTTGAATTTTCCTTTTTTTGATGAGTTGGTAGAAAACATCAAGTGTGCCCTTTTTTTTTTCCAACCCAATTCAAAATATAATTACTAGAACTAACAAGATCCTACCACACTCCACCAAGAATGTAGGCACTATTAGGCACTTGTTCACATATCCACAAAGTTCATATCAGGCAAAAGTTAGGTACAATTCCTTAAATTCAACTGTGCTTGCGTTAATGAATGCGGCACAAAAGGTGTTACCTTCTTCCAAGGTCATTAAATTTATTAAGTGATTGAATTTAATTGCAAAACTTATGCAACCACACCACCAGAAGAACTATACCTAGATTTTTTTTTTTTTGCTGAATAAACCATACCTTGATTTTATCCTTATAATAGTTTTCCCATAAATGATAAAACTAATTGTTTGTTACAATCCTTGTACATATATGAGTACAGGCATAGCAAACTGTCTTTTCTTGCTCAAACCCCACATGCATGCAGGTATGAATTGCTACAACTTACAAGACTCTACTGACCAATATAATTTTGTAAGCATTCACAGAGAACAGACTTCTTATAATCAATATGAGAAAGAAAACAATTCAAGAGGAAGCGAACAAGAGTATCTAACTAAATATAAAAATTCATATGTCGCCTCCATTTATATTTAATTCAAATTGGTCTGAAAGTTCACTGTATCTTTCCACTAGTTCATAAAGTGGCCAAGCTTTTAGTAAGGCCCCGGCCCATGTTATTAGTAGAGATAAGTACAATAACTATTGCAGCAGTTGGGTTGCAAAAATGAACTCAAAGCCACTGATTCATAGGGATGATATTTGTGACATTTGAGAGAGATCAACTAAGCCATGCTCACTTCATTTTTTTACGAATTTCATAGAAGTAGCTCAACACCACCACAGCAGCAGCGACTGCAACTCCAACAGCACTTTGAACCAGTACGGTGCTATCCTTTGCAATTACCTTGGAACCAGAGGACCTTGGAGTAAACCCTAGCTCTGAGAGTTTCTTATGTGATTCTGCATAATCTCTAAAGAATGCATCCTCATCCTGACATGGATCAAATTTTAAAAATAAAAATAAAAAATTCAAAGGACATAAGAAATAAAGTTGCAATGATAGCTTAGTTAAAAGAAAGCACAGAAGCTAGCACCATTAGTCACTTAAACATTTGCATATATCAAACTATGAACTATTTGATTTACACATGGTTTGAATGTCTCAGCCTTATGAGGTGCTGATTGTAGTATAGTAGCTGCCAATGAGCCATGTTTAACCCATTTGATTTATAGGATTAGATCAGGGTGAGTTCAGTTAATACAAAGAAAAAATTTATTATTTAAAATACAATCCAATACCAAACTGTGAATCCCATAAAACGAGAAACACTCATATGTATCTAAAACGTGTACCTTTCAAGAAAAAATTAATTAGACTAGGACCAGTACATGCCTGCCATAGCAGAGAGTATTGCTCCATACCCAACAAGTGGTACAAGGTTGGTTACAATAAAATAAGGTAAGGTGCGCGTTTAATTTGTAACCCCACTTGAATCAACCAAAATTCAAGCAGGTTGGCAGGCCAGAATTTGGAGTTTGCCGTCTCTACTAGCACATGGATGAGCTATACTTAATTACTCCAAAGACATGGAATCACCTTGTATAATGCCAAACTCTAAACCATAAAGTATAAAGCTAGGCAACAATTTTGTATTGGGCATTTGGCTGAAATAGGCCCATGTTACCTTTGCATACAGTTCAACATAAGGACGGAACTCAGGATCATCCAATAAAGCCTTATCAGTTGGAAGTTGTAACAGCCCCTCTGATTCTCCATTCAAAAGTTCCCTGGTATCAAGAGTAACTATGAATGGGTGCTGAAAATCAAAGGCTCGCAACAATGTCTATAAGAAGGTAGAGACAAAACAAATTGCAAGCCCTAGTTTAAGTCTTACACAAAGTATGAGTTATCAAACTTCAGAGGTTCTTTGGTCCAAGGGCCATCAAAACCTGATCTCTCTGCATGTGCCCTTCCCTGTAACAACAGAGCATATAAATGGGGTGTAAATGTGTTCCTATTACAAAAGAAAACCATGTAAAGATGAAAAAGTGAAGAAAGAATTACCAGAGTGTGGCCTCCTGACAATGCAACAATATCCTTGTCAGACAGACCCATCCGATAAAAGATGTCCCTGAGATGAGGTGCACCTACCACAAAATTCACAGGGAAAAGTTTACTCCATAGTGCGGTTTGTGTAACCAAACTAAATCATACACAGAAGCACTACACATGAAACACTTCTCGTAAGGTTTCCGCCATAACAATGGCAGCTCACAACTTAACAAAGCAAAAATGTGAAAATTATAACCTCACAATCAAAATATGCATCATGTAGCTTTTTAGAATTAAAAATAAATAAATAAATAAAAAGAAGAAAGACTAGTGCAAAAGAAGGAAAAACAAAGTTGTGCTGTAACAGGGAAAACAGGAGGAAAGAGAATAAAATATTTAACTTAAAGACCATTAAGCATTGGAATGGCAATCAAAAGAATCCTAAAGCTCTCCTCTCTGTTCCCAATATACTCAACCAAATGCAGCACAACAAATGAACAAAATTCCTAGATATAGCATATAAAGTTAGTAGAACCATATGATCTGGTCTAACCAAAAAACTCCAAAACCTTCATATTCAAACTGTTTAGAAGTTATAAGTCACTAAAGACGCATAAAGAAAACAAGACAATCATAAGTTTTTCTTCATATAAATGCTTTGTTTATTTAGAAGTTAATAAGTACTAAGCATCGGACTACCTTGTTTAGCATTTGGGAGTCGCCCTTCCTTAGGAGAAACAATTGAATCCTAAGAAAAAGGAAAAACAGTAAATGACAAGGAATAATAATGGTAATAAGCTATATTCTAAAAATATGCCACGATAGCATACCCTTCTGCCAGGAACAAAGTCAATGGTTGGACCTCCAGTGACCTCAACTGCAACAACACCAGCAAGCTGAAAACACAAGTGATTGATCACGAGTCAGTTTACTCTTGACACTTACAAACCTCAAATCAGTTATGATTTATCAAAGCAACATGTTTCTTGCTCCTCTTGTTCTAGCCTCTTGTTTGATATCTTCATCACATAAACCACACTATGTCAAACCCTATGATTTTCGAACAGATCGAGGAATTCATAAATTAGGCACAAGGACTTTTTCAAAACCATAATCACCTGGTATAGGTCGGCATATGTAATCTTTGGATGTCTAGACTTCACCTCCTCTGACATCAGAAAGAGAACACCCGTCAAATAAAAAGTAAAAATCCAATTTAAGATCAATCTTCCAAGACAACTTTCAATACAAATTTAACAGTAAGGGCCACATTGAGATTTTTTTCCGAAATTGCCAAATTATTTATTCTAAAGTCTTTACATATATATTTTTTAGCTTGCAACAAGTGGGGGTGCGGGATTCAAACACAGATTTCTCCCCAAGAGAGCCAAGCAATGCCCCAGTCACAAGTCTCTTGGCAAATTTCATGTTTATGTTATACATGCACAATCATTCAAAGTTCTACTATGTGAATTCTATACAATTCATTATAAGTAAATTATAAAATCCCCACAATTCCTATAATATCCCCATAACATCGAATGAAACCAATTCCATTCAGATTTGTTCAACAAAATTTATTTCTTCGCATGCTGTAGTCTTAATTACCTTTACAAAATAGACACATATTTAGAAAGTTTTTGCAGTAACCACTCAACCTTGTTTAAACTCAAGCTCATTACTAACACCTTCATTACAAACTTTGCTTGCTATAAGAAGAACCATCACTAGAAGATGAGGAAACCCCAACTTCTTATAAATTGGACACCCCTCCTATAAAGAGCCTATTTGCCATCAGCCTTTTCTTCCAGCTTTTAACATATTTACTTACGTACAACTTTTGAAAGCCTACTTTTTCTAAGTAGAGCTATACTTTAATCAGATTTCACTATGAAAAACATTAGGCACCAAACATCCAATCCAAGCCTTACAGAGTGCTGTCACATATAATTCTTAACTGGCAACACAGTACTTACTTTTTAACACTGCTTCCTATTAATCCATCAATACATACATGCATCTCTAAGTGGAAAACTCACAGAAGAAGCATTAAATCGAAAATCTTACCACACCAATCAATGGCTTTCTTTAAGCCATTGTTAGAACCATGTTTATACTCTTCCTCACTCCTGATCGACCCATTCGGTCCACCTGTTTTTGTGTTCACATCATACGTGCCTGCATCATGCCACCTACAAAGAAACCAAAATTAGAACTAAAATTAAAAATCCATATAACAAATAAAGAAAATCTTACAAAATGCAAATATTTGCATAAAAGTACAAACAATTAAAGGCAACACACAAAAGAATTATATCATTTACTTCACATACTATATAATAAAAGTAGCTATTAACACTAACACATTAAAATTACTAACAAAGGAATTATATCATTTACTTCATATACTATATAATAAAAGTAGCTATTAACACTAACACATTAAAATTACTAACAAAATTTGCTCTAAGTGAAACTTAATTAAAAAAAATCAGGAAATTTAAAATACTACTCAGATTAAAACTAAATACTAAAATTTCCATTACTTTTAAACAATGATAAATTATAATTTTTTAGTCAATAAAAAATAGGACACGCACACTGTTTTTCATGGCGTAACTTGAAATAATTTTTTTTTTTTTTTAATTCCCTGTATATTATTCAATTTCAATTATAGTATTGACTTATTTTTATTACTAATTTAGATATAATTTTATATTAATCCAAACATCGCACAAGCATAATGACATGAATTAACTGTTCGTTTAATCTAATCGCTGAGAAAAACACATAAACTGCGTTTGACTGCTGAGAAAACAAAACACACACACACACACAAACGATAATCAAAATTTACATATTCCATTTTTTTCTTTTCTTTTCTCGCAGTTTCTCGAGAAACAAACAAGTATAGTAATACAGAGAAAGAGAGAGAGATTACGCTAAGCGGAGCATTATAGGAGCGCAGTTTCTGGAGGCGATGAGCGCACGGAGATCGCGACGAGCCTTATCGACCTCCTTCAGGTACTCTGTGTCAACCACGGGTAACGCCATCGCAGCTCTCTCACTCTCTCAGAGTCTCAGACTAAATTTAGCTTTTCAAAGACAAAAAATGGAAATGAAAATACTCATCAGATACACAAATATTGTTTATATTTATAGTCACAAATAACGTTTTGGGATAGGAACGAAACCCAAGGTGCAGAGTCGTTTTTCGATTTTTCACCCAAGTCAAGACAAGAGAGGCCAATGAACAATATCATGTCCCTTTTTTTTTTTTTTTTTTTAATAAATTATATAAAGATACTCATAAGAAAGAAACAAAACAATAGCTAAATAATAAACAATATTTTTAATTTTGTCTAAAATTCAATTAAGTATGATATTAGAGTTTCTGATTTATTGATTTTAATCTTATAACTTTCATTTGTTTTCGATGTAGTCTTTTCTATACTTCCAAAATGACGTCGTTTTTAGGATGCTTAGGTTCCGTTTGGTAAGGGTGTTTGAACAATGAAAACTGCTCTTTAAACACCACAACACATATTTTCACACTTTTTCATCTATACGTATTTCTATTAAACTTAAACAACTTTACTAGAAATCTCTTACCAAACGAGCCCATATTGACATGTTGTGTTGGAATTAGACGAAACGATTGTATTGAATAAAAGTAAAAGTTATATGATTGAAATTAATAAATCAAAAAGTTATAAAATTTGATTGAATTTTAGACAAAATTAAAAGGTCAAATTTATAATTTAACCCAAAAAAAGAGATCACTAAGCAATCAATAAAATGGTAGAAAATAGTGGAAGTTGACCTAAGATTAGGTGGCGATTTCCATGTTTCAAGATTCAAGATAAGATAATGAGAGATGAAATGCCGTTTTGTTTTGGCCAAATTTGCAAAAAAAATTGTTTCGGTTAATTAATTGGTATGAGTCACTCCTAAATTCTAATCCATTCTAGTTTGTTCCATCCGTTTTAATTAATTAGATACCGTTTATTGCTGAAAACTGAAAATATCGTAGCAAAATTTAAATATATGAATAGTATTGTGTGACCTAATTTTAAAATTGTTTTACTAAAAAAAATACTTACGAGTCCTATAAATAATATGAGACCCACTAAAAAATGCTGGACGTAACGTTTCAACTCTATCCAATCTTCACTAAATTCTAGCTGGGTATAGTGAGTTTGGCCCGTGTGTAGCTCTTGCTCTTTTTTTTTTTCTTTGAATATAAAATTTTGACTTTGACTGTCTGATTTAACTTTATGGATGTGACAAATTTAAGAAATGTGACTGTCTGATTTATCTCTTGACGTTATATTTGAAAATTGGTTTGCTTCTTGATTCATCCTAAATTAATGGACTCCTTATTATGTAATAGGTATTATAAAACTCCTTATTAGATTATCAATATATATAAATATATATATATATATATATATATAAAACTCCTTATTATGTAATTGTAATATTTAAAAATGTGTATTATTCAGTGTTAGAATGGATAATTTAATATGTTATAAAAGTATGTGATGATTTGTTAGGTACATTTATAAAACCATGTAATTGAATATATTGTTTCTAAAAAAAAAAAAATTAATTGAATATATTATAAAATTATGTGTACGATGAAATGGTACACTGAAATAGACCAATATAAAAATAGTTCTAAAGGACAAAATGGAATGGAATTAACAACTTTGAGATATGGTGTTTTTTTCCTAGAGTTGTAACTAAACTCAGATGCAAAGATATAAATTGTAATGGCAAAATACAAATAACTGCAATAATAAGTTCAAATCCGGAGTTAAAGAGACCATAGGACAATGAACAGCATTGTATTTTTCTTTTGGTTTTATGAGTTCATGTACAAGACTGGACTAAGATTTAATAAGGGTAGCTGTCAATGTGGAGGTTCTTGGTGAATGACCTGAGGTCACATAAACAATGGCTCTAGTTAGCTAGTCTACAAAAGCATTTGCATCCTTGACAGTGAAATCAAAGTCTACTTCAGCATTTGTTTCCAGTTCCATAATCATGTTTCTTATACTCCTGTTGCAATCCAATAATCAACCAGCTTATACTCCTCCTCTTCTCCTTCTTTCTTTCCTTCTCAGCCTCTACAGTTTCTCTGATGAGCTTCAGAATACAAAAGAAAAACAGTCATTTTGGGATAAGCTAAACAAGTAGTCAAGAAAAAGAAAAAAAAAAAAAAAAAAAGCAGTATCAAGCTAATTCCTTGATTTCCATAATTTATTAACTCCAAAGACGTAAGCCTTAGCAACATGTATTGACAATGGTTTCAATAAATATTCCTTAAAATTTAAAAATAACAACATATGCTTCATTTTCTAAACATGCATTCCCTCTTAAGCAATATTCCTTATTCAGTTTTTTTCCTGTCACATCTGAATGATATTTCTGCAGTCAACTAAATAGTTTCCAAAATTTTTTAAGCATAACCGTCTCCTGATTTAGGAGTAGTTACTATTACTTCAAATTCAAGAAGATCAACTATACAACTTTCTGCCATTATTCATGCTATGAATAAAAAAAATTATAAAAGCATAGAGTTCATGGTAATATTTAAAATTGAGAATTCTATCTTTAATTGTTACATTATGCTACTACTCTTAAAGTTTTGTCTAATTAGGGCTGCTCATCCATGTTTTACCAGCGAAATTTCTTATAAATGTCACCTAGATTCTCATCTGTTATTGTTCTTTTTTCTGCTTACAACAAGTGGGGAGGGAGCATTCGAAGCCAAGTTCTCCCATGAAAATGACCCGATAGTGTCATTGAACCACAAGGCTTTGGTCTCATTAATTATTCCATAAAAAATATAAGCAATTACACACACAATATTATTATTATTATATTTTATCCTGCCACCTCCTTATGCAAGACAAAAGCCACATTTAGCATCACTTTGATATCAATGACATTGCTGTAAATAAAGAATAAAATAAATTAGAAAATATGACATTTGAACTACCATTACAGGTTATTATGATGACTAGAATGCTTATAAACTCAATACCCAAATAAATAAATTTATATTTAATTGATCCAACATCTCTAGCTAATAAGCATCCTTAATATTATTATGCCTTATGAGGACTCGAACCTTCACAATTTTGAATCTTGTGTGTCTACCATTTCACCACCAAGACATTTTGAAAGTAAATCCTATTCCATGAAGCACAAATTGAAATTCCTTCCTAAGTTTCCAAGAAATTAAATCATTAATAACGGTCCCAAACAAACACCCTTTTAGGACTTTAAAGCTTCAAAATTAGAACCATCAAGTAACAGCTGCAACTGCGAGCTAAAAAGGTAAATTCCTTTAAAGCAGCAGTTAAAGGCATCAGCAGCTAGCTGGGTTTTGGATCTTAGATAATATATACATATAGCCACCTGATAAATAACCTAAAAAGCACATTTCTTTCGTAATCATCTATTTTAGGAAAATTAAAATAACTGTCAAATCAGTTAGTTACTTTTTCATTTTTCAATAAAAAAGTTTCCTAAAATAGTATACTAATAGATGCCCTTAGTTGAACCATAAATTTAAACAAAAAGAATATCATAGTTGAACCATAAATTTAAACAAAAATACTTCAAAAAATATTATTTTGAGTTAAAAGAAACTAGTTTCTCAAAAAAAAAAAAAAAAAAAGAGTTAAAAGAAACTAACTTTAACTTAGATATATGACTATGTATATTCAAGTAAAGTTGTAATCTAAATTTTAGTTCTATATATTCCTTTTAAGAGAAATAGATAAATTGATATTATTTGGTGTGTGGCTTTATAGGAGATTAGTTTACAAAAATTAAAGTCTCAAACTATTAGAGGAGATTAGTAGTCATCATTGATGATCAATCATGAAATATTTTAGGATTTTAATTAGGTTAAATTTCGATTGATCGCCTATTTTGGAATTTGCGTTAGAAATGAAAAAGAAAAAGAAAAATTTTAACTAAACTACAAAATACTTACAATGTGATAATAACTGTAATCGATAAATTTCAACAATTTAATTTATAAATAAAAAAAGGTGCTCAATTTTTTAAAAAGTATTATATTTTTATAAAAATTTGGATCTTTTACGATAAGAATGGAGCCTTTCTTTTAATTTTACTAAGGAATATTTTTTTGGTTGTGGGCCTTAGGCCTAGGCCTAAGTTGCCTAGACCTTGGGCCTGCCCGGTGGACTAGAGCAATATAGACCCCCAATGGTAAATAATTATACACATCATCACAAACCTTATCCATGAGTGACACATGGATATTGGCAAAACAAGGAAGGCTTGGAACCAAGGGCTTCAGAGTGATACGTGGAGCAGCAAATACCTGCAAATCCACCACCTGAAATCATTGAGACTAAACAGTGTAAAGAAGCAGTAAAACTCTCTCTCTCTCTCTCTCTCTCTCTCTCTCACACACACACACACACACACAAGTAATAGAAATTCTTCCTTGCACAGTAGACTAAACCAATCACCTGGACAGTTGCTTTCAAACCGAATGCTTTAACAGCAACAGTGACATTGGGATTTCCAGCCCATTTTATGGATGGTTCCATAATCAACACCTTCTCATCAGTTAAATAAACTTTCATTCCTGACATTACAAAATTTGATGAAAAGAATTAGAAAAGAGTTCTAGAAATTCAGAGTACAAAATAAACAATGAAGATATACAACTAATCGATCAAATATATATACAGAAAAAAAAAAAGGGGGACTTCAAAGGTGCTCCTGATATATAAAAGCACTGTGGATCTTATGGTAAATGCTGGTAGAGAGTGGGAAAACTAAGTTGGGTTACATAAAAGGTTGTAAACAAGGCGAGATGAACACATCAAAAAACTTTTTTTTTTAAGAAACAACACATCAACAAAGAACAAACTAGAATACATGTTTAAGTTTTGTTCATTTTCTTGTTTTCTTGTTGAACAAACTCAAACTTGATTAACTTATTCTTTTCCAATATATAGTAAACACTACAACTAGAAAATTTTACCCCTTTACAAATATATGTTAATAATTAATAACTAAATTATAGCTGAAACTAAATTACTTGAGTTAATTAGATAGAATGATTTTAGTTTATAAATTCAATAAAATTAGATTCACCAACCTTGTATTGTTAAAAATTATATATAATAACTAAGAAATTGACTATTTATATTATCAATAAATCACAAATAATAATTTGATATTTTATGAACTTGTTTACAAACTTAGACGGTCCACTATCAAGTCTGTAAACAACAACAAGCCCTAATCCCAAATTTTTTAGGTCAGTTATGGATTTTCAACAAATTAATTAGGGTTGACCACATATATTATTTTCCTCCATTTTATTTTATCTTAAGTCTTACACAATTCACTATCAAGTTTTTTTTTAGTAATTCAATAGTTGAGAGAGAGGATTTAAACCCTGGATATCTTTGTTAGAGACACTAGGAGGAGCCAACCAATTAAGCCAATTAAGCTAAGAGCCAAGCAAATTAAGCTAAAAGAATCTTGGCCACTATCAAGTCTATACAAGAACATTTTTATACATGTATAAATATAAACATATAATTTTATATATGTATTTAAATCGAGTATCATACTTGCTAGATTGTTCACAAAAACATCATCATATTTGAGTTTTGCTCACTTAATAGTTGAGCCTCAATTTGGGATTGATCTTGCCTCGTTTGCTAAATAAACTAACATAAAAAAAAACTTTTTCCCCAAGAGCCCAATCTATTAATAAACAACTTATTTCATTTACAACAAAGTAATACCAGATTCTTGAAGCCAAAAAAATCTCTAACAAATATAAAATATAAGATCAGAATATCCATCAACCATGTAAATAGGAAATTATAACGAAAAAGAAACATACTGCAAACAACCAGGAGCGAGAGACTTTTTTTTTTTTTTTTCAACTATTAGCATTTTATTTCACAAACTGAAGATAGAACAAAACAGTATACTAAACTTTCCATTTACTTTGTCGTTTTTGGTCTCTTTATTTTTATCAAATCATGCATGTGATTTATTTTTAAATCACGTTAATTTCTTTTATTGAATAGCCACGTCAAGATTTATTGAATTATTAAGTATTAATTTAAAGTCCATGATGGAGTTCCTTAAGTGCACTACAGTCTAAGTTCTAATCTCATGCACAGGTGAATTAAGGTCTGTCCCAATTGCTTGCTAGAAAATTTCCAGTAACCTCAAAGGGTGACAAATCACATTCATAAACTTCCATCCTTATCCATATACCATAAACTTCCTAAAAAGGAAAGAGAAGAATCCATCAGCCCTTTTAGAGGCACAAAGCCTTAAAAATATCCTCTCCCATTGTTTCGACCATGGCATAACCCTCCTCTTCCGAATCCCATACCACCAACATTACACTAGTCCTTCCCTCAACAAAACAAAAAGCCTCACAATAAACCTTCCATTGCATCACCCCCAAAAACTATATAAAAATCTTTCATTTTTCCCTTTACACTTACAAGAACAACAATCGGGTAGAGTATCTTCAGAAACCTCTTCAAATTTTCGTACTGTTTAGAGAGTGAACAATTTATTGTATATTTTACCTATCTACTTTTTCAAATACAATTCTAATAGACTATCTATTCTTTTTCTATTCCATTTAAATATTATTTTTTCATTATTTCTTTAATATTTCTTTATTCTCTTTTCAATCTTCCTTTGTTATCATTCCTAACATCTATATTTTTAAATTCCCAACAACTATATATTAGGATTAGTGCCTTTAAATCCTATTGTATGATACTATGCATGATATTATGTATGACTTAATGTTGCGATTAATAAAGTTGTTTTATTATTATCTAAAATAATGGTAACATGAATATTTGAACATTATCATATAGTCCGTGAGATACATAGTATGTGATTTATGTAATTTAGTCACAGAAGATATAAGTCACAAGTTCTTTGAAAACTCAGAATTTTAGTTCGTAGTCGGTGATGAAATTGGGCATTTTATCTGTGAAAATTATAACATACCAACTAAGATAATTTATCTTCATCATAAAAGTGGAGACTTCTAGTTGATATATTGATATGTTTTAAGAATTAAGACATATTGAATTGAATCGCGTTGTGATATTTATTATTCTCCTAACAACTGTCAAATGAATAATAAATCTCACGACTTTTATTTACATCAACTCTTAATCCTGAGAGAATAATGGACCTAATCATGAAATGTAGATTGCTTTGATATATCTGAAGTGAGATCTAAAGTTACGGTCAAAACCTCAGTATGTTGGACAGCTACATTTAGTGTTGATGGAACATATATTCTCAAAATGGAATTCATAATCTCTTAAAAGAGATATAAAATATTCACTTGAGATTTGTTTAATAAGTTTAGTTATTTAAAATGTTAGGCTTAACTACTTTAGTAAGGAATTGCTAAAGTATATATTTATGAAATTGGATTTCATAAATATATGATAAATAACTTAAAAGATTAAATCGGATACTCAAGGATTAAGATGCAGTAATCTTCAAAGTGGCAGTCAACCTACATGACTTTGTATTATTACGAATATTTTATGAAGGGAGTTGTATGTATAATAAAGTTTTGAGATATAATTTATTAATAAAACCTAGAGTGCAATTATATTTATATAGTGATATTAAATATAATTAATAGTAATTTTGGACTTGTCAAAAGTTGACAGAAAAGCCCAAGACCCATTGGAGTTAGAATCTTATTTGTTCTCTTTTGGTCCCACTCCAAGCCACATACTAAAGCCCAATTGGAATGGCCCAAAAGGTTAACCCAATTAGATAATCAGTTATAAGGAGAGAAACATACAGAATTTTGTAAAATAGAATGAAATGGTTTGTATGTGATCGTGTGGGACACTCTCTTATTCTCCCTTGAACACACACATTTAAACTAATTGAGAAACCACACTTTTTTGGGCATCAAGTGGAATTAGAGTGAAGATTAAAAGTGTTTTCAAGTACTTCTAATTTTTATTTTTGAATTTCATCGCATTAAGGTACACTCTCTTATTCTTATATTCTGAAATTTACATGGTATATGTTATCAATTGTAAATGAAGTAGATCCGTTAATTTTCTGCTACGTGTGTTTTGTATGCAATACAAACATGTATTTTTCCAACACTATATTGTTTAAATCTTCCAACAATAATATTTTTTTTTAATTTTCCAATGATATTTTTTAACAAATCTTGTGGAGCACCTATGGCAGCGATATAGTGAGTTGTAGGATCATCTAATTTTTCATCTCCAAAAAAAAAAAAGATTATCTAATTTTAATGAGAAGTGCTATGTTCATAATATTTTTACAACAAATCATATGTGGTAAGTTGTTACTGTTTTTAATTTGAACACACTAATGAAATTATTTTTTTTCTTACTAGTATTAGCTAATAAGTAATAACAACCTACCACTTAAAATTTATTGTAAAAATATTGTAGTTACATTTCTCAATTTTAATTTCTTATTCTTTATTTTATTTTTCCCTCGTCTCTTTATTGTTTTTCTTTTTTTGAAATAAAAGATAAAAATTTTACTGATAAAAGAGAAATACATGAGTCAACAGTAAAGAACCCTTGAATAACGTTATACTCAAGGGGAGGACAAAACTGGATTAAAACCAGTAAAGATGCAGATATACAAGGCCGTGGCCATACAACATGTGCAGAACAAAAACATGCCATTCAGTATAAGCATTGCACTATCAAAACACATTCAATTACTTGTTTGAGTAGCTATCAAGCGTTGATACTCCCGCAGGAATCCAAGTGCTCCATCAAGAATGACTTGGGATGAGTTTGGATATGTTCAAAATAATATTTATTTCGAGCATTCCAAATCTCTCAAGCCATCACCGCCCATCGTTCAAGCTCTTGTTGAGAAAGTTTGTCCATCAACCACCTAAATAGCATGAAAATATCTTGAGCATCATTTGAACATTTGTGAAGCTTTCGTCTTTGCTGCCCATACATTTAGTGCAAAAGGACATTCCCAAAGCAAGTAGGCAGCGGACTCCAAGTGTTGGCAACAGAATTCATATCTTGGATCAATATTAATCTTTTGGCGATGAAGATTATCCCAAGTCGGCAAAACATTTGAACACGCCCTCCATACAAACATCTGCACTTTAGGCGGTACATTTAAGCTCCACAACTTCCTCCAAATTTTACATTCTGCCACCAAACCAGAGTGTTCAACCCGTTGCTGCTGCCCCATACGAAGTGTAACCTGGTATGCTGTTTTAACAGAGAAACTTTGAGACCTGTTTTCCTTCCAAACCAATATATCTCGTGAGGACAGCCTTGACAGTGGCATCTGCAGAATTTCCATGCGTGTCTTATTTTTCTTTCAATAAATATCTTCCAAGATTAAAAAAAAAAAAAAAAAAAAAACTAATAACTCACTTATGACTTATCTATCTTTCCTTGGTCTTTTATGTTTCTTTTACTAATTTCATATAAGATAGGTTATTGCATTGGTCTGGTTTGAAAGTGTGGTTTAGTGTGGTTTTTGGTCCATTTTTATCACTGCACTGGTTTGGCCAAAACCATCACCACATTATACCTCAGTTCTGTAGTCACATATGCAATGCGGTGTGATTTTATTCCATGTATTGTTGTGCAGTTGGTCGTTGTTGGGCTGGAACATTTTTGGGCTAGTTTGCCCTAGCACAAAGCTGGATTTTCCTTTAATTTTGGGTCAAATTTTAAAATACTAGTTTAGCCTCAAAAAAAATTTTAAATACTAGATTGGTTTTTTCTTTTCTTTTCTTTTTTGGTTGATTAAAAATAGCCCAACAAGTTTTGTGTGAAACGGCTTATCTTTTATATTTAAAGCATCAAGATTAAGTGAGCAATCTCCTCCAAAAATAAATAAAGATTAAGTGAGCAACACCTAGTTCATATAATATATGTTTAATATAAAATAAAACATACGCAAAAATTACACACAATGACAAATCTTGAAATGAGACATTTAAGTTTCTTAAATTATGCAGTAATAGTTCATTTAATTGTTGTTTATGTAGTAATATATATCCTTTCTTTTTATATGAGAATATATATCCTATAACTTCATATTCAAAAGGTTATAATCATATCTTCTGTAACAGAGATGAGGTTTTTGCAATCTCAAAATTGACCTAATCGGACCTTTGATTCCCATTTCAATGAGCTTAAGCTGATACATTAGCTTCTTCCATACACGCCTGCTAAGCTCTTCACTAGGAGGCTTAAGAAATTTCACTCATAATTTTTTTTTTTTTTTTTTTTTTGAGAAAGCATTCATAATTACTTGGTTATAAGAAAGAACATTTATAGTGATTATTTCATAGTTTACGAACTTCGGAAATAAAAAGCAGCAATCTCAAGTCTAAAACCACAAAGACTATTAAACTTCTTTATCACGGAATAAATACAGTAATATCAAATATCAAACTTGCCACTTCATCTAATACTGAAATGAATCCATATTTCTATATAATTTTATGAAGGGCATGACCATAAAAACTTCACGAAACTTGATTTCCGTGATGAGGACCTAGTTTAGTCATCAAGATTCATTCTAGAATATGTTTTTAACAATCCAGTAGCCTATATTAAGAAGGGTAAAACTTAGTTACATTTGATTCCTCAGTTATATTAAAATTCAGAGTTATATCAAAATTCAAATATATAATTGTATTGAATTTAATTGTCCTTAAAAAAATTAATTAAAAAAAAAACCACGATTTTTTTCTTCAATTGATCAAATACGACAATGTGTTCAAATCTAATTAGGGAAACCTAATATAATGCCCCACTAAGAAATAAGAAAATAAAAGCATTCTTTGAGAGTACTATGGGTCTGTTTGGATAGAACTTATTTTGCTGAAACTGAAAACTGAAAACTTAAAACACTGTCGCAAAATAATTTTTAAATGTGTGAATAGTGCCGTGGGACCCATTTTTAATGAAAAAGTTGATAAAAAGTGTAATTTGTGGGTCCCGTACACTGTTCACGGGACCCACAGAACTAATAAAAACACTGAAAAGTCAACAATTGCCGGCTACTGTTCACATGAACAGTAGCCGTTGTTCCCTAAATAAGTGCGCAGCAGCTGGGAAAAAAAAAAAAAGTGAAGGAACGTAAACGCAAACGCAAAAAGTTGGATCCAAACCCAGCCTATAAATAGAATTAAAAACGTGAACTTGTAATCATGGAAACACAAACATAAACTGACCACTAAATAAAGATAGCTTCTAGTTTTTTTTTTTTTTTTTTTTGGAGAAACCATCTTATAATTCATTTCATCGTAGCTTCACATCACTAGATAACTTTTTAGCACCACCAATTTGGATGCTTTTAGTATCCACTTACCTACCCCACATTCATAATCTGTAAGAAGTTGAGCAGTAAAGCCTCTATGACTACGTTAAGAAAATATTATCATTTAGGACTGTTAAAATTGCAGGGCATACTGCAGGGCATATTGCAAGACAGAGTGGCATGAGACAAGGTACAAGTGTGATGGCTAGTACAGTTGTTGCTGAGGTGAAGGGCATTAACCAAGCCACGAGGGTTGTAAGGAGTGCAGCACTAGCTGATAGGCAGTGCAGGGACCAAGCCACACAGGATGCATCAATATCTGACCAGAGTAGCACTGAAGTCTGGGAAGCAATTGAAGCAGTTCCACATCACGAGTTCTTCATTCAAGAGCACTGAGGATTTGAGTCCCGTGATTCTAGGAAGTAGTTAGTCGCAATTGACACGTGTATAATTCTAGAAGTTTAGCTAACTGACTTTGGCGCCACATTTGAAAGTTAGTTATGCTCACTGTGTATATAAACAGAGCACTGTGTATTTTATTCATTAACTTCGTGTATTCTCTTTTGATCAATGAAATTCTCTCTATTCTATTTAGATTTCTCTCAGATTTTTTCATGGTATCAGAGCGGCTAGCACAGTTTACACTGATTTCCTAGCTTTTAGTTTGGTTCCAGAAGATTTTCTTTCGTTCCAAACAGAAATTTTTCTCAAGAAAATTTCCTCGTTTTTTCTTTTGCTGAGAAATCGTTCGAGAATTTCTTTCTGTTTCTTCTTTTCATTGAAGTTTCTTTTGTTGTTCAAGCTTTGAAGATCATTCATGGCTTCTGTTGAAGGAAATGATCACTCTGATTCAACACAACCTCAATCCACGCGACCAGTCTCAAGTTCTAATACACAGACCAATTCACCCAATCCTTTTCTGCTAAGAGCAAGTGAGAATCCAGGTAATATCTTGGTCACACAGCCATTGTTGGGAATGAGGAACTATCAATCTTGGTCTAGGGCTATGGTTCTAGCACTCACTGCCAAGAAGAAGATAGGCTTCGTAAATGGAAAGATTGAGAAACCTGAAGATGATTCTCCATTGTATGAAGATTGGGAAAGCTGTAACACAATGGTGCTTTCTTGGTTGATCAATTCAATGCATTTTGATGTGTCAAGTGGCATTATGTATTGTGAGACTGCGAGGGAGATGTGGCTTGAGTTGCAACGTGTGTTTTCTCAAGGAAATGGACCAAAGATTTATAACCTTCAACAAGAAATTTCACAGATAACTCAGAGTCAATTGTCAGTGACTGAGTATTACTCTAAGTTCAAGAAACTTTGGGATCAACTACTTCATTATGAACCCTTGCCAGCATGTACTTGTGGTGCGATGAAGACACTCAGCATTGCTCATGAGAAATCCTATGTGATGAGGTTTCTAATGGGGCTCAATGAGAATTTTGAGACTGTGAGGAGTCACATTCTCATGCTTGAGCCATTTCCACCAATGAGCAAGGTGTATTCCTTGATTCTTCAAGAGGAGGCACATAAAGGAATTGGTCATGGTAATGGTTCTGCCTACATTCCTAAACCTGATTCAGTGGCAATGTATGCTAATGCCAAAGGGAATCCTGGTAACAAGGCTGGACCTAAGAAGGAAAGACCCTTGTGCACCCACTGTAACATGCTTGGACACACTGTGGACAAATGTTACAAACTCCATGGCTATCCACCAGGTTATAAGCAAAAGGGGAAGTTCAATGTTAATCAGGTTTCCTTTCCACAAGGAATTGATGCAGAGAATACATCTGCTCAATGTCCTATTACTAAGGCACAGTGTGAGCAGCTCCTTGCTCTTTTCAAACCAGGCTTTGATCAAGGTCAAAAACATCATGCTGCATCTGTCAGTACAAATGGAAGTGTCTCTGGTTTGACTACTGAAGCTCATGGTGTGCCTGCTGCAACTGGTGTGCCTCTCTCATCAGCCCTTAACAATTCCAACTTCATTGACACTATGTCAGGTACTGCTTCCAGCCTTTCTTTCAAACCTACTTTGCAGCACTCTATATTCTCTGCTAAAATAGTTGATAAAGAGTGTTTTCATACCACTGATTGGGTCATAGACACAGGTGCCACTGACCATATGGTACATTCAGTCACTTGCTTTACTTCTATCACCACTGTCTTAAATACTCATGTTAATTTGCCAAATGGTGAGATAGCTTTAGTCACACACATTGGTACTGTGAGGATCTCAGACAAATTTACTCTTTACAATGTGTTATGTGTCCCATCATTCAGTTTTAACCTCATCTCTGTCAGTCAGTTGGCCAAATCTATTTCTTGTTGTCTTATCTTCTTTGGGACATTGTGCTTTATCCAGGACCTTGCTCATTGGAGCACACTTGGTCTGGGTAAGGAATGCAATGGGCTCTACCTGCTGGAAAGGAGCAACTCCACTTCACTATCTGCTTCCATTTCTGCTGCTTCCTTTTCTGCTGCATTACCTTCTGTTCTTAACACTCATGTATGGCATTCTAGATTAGGACATCTGTCTAATGCCAAATTAGTTTCAATTAGGAATAATGGTGAACCACTTTGTACTTCAGTTGAGGATCTTACTTGTGAAATCTGCCCACTTGCAAAACAAAAACGTTTACCCTTCAATAAAAGTTCTCAAATTTCTGCTTCCTGTTTTGATTTGATACATTGTGACTTATGGGGTCCCTTTTCAGTGTCTACCATTGATAATTGCAAATATTTCTTGACTATTGTGGATGATTGCTCAAGGTGTACTTGGGTTTATCTCTTAAAACATAAGTCTCAAACCCAATCTGTTTTAGAAGGTTTTTGTACCATGGTAGAAACTCAATTTTCTAAAAAGATCAAGACCATTAGGTCTGACAATGGTACATAATTTTTCATGAGGGATTTCTTTGCTAAGCAAGGCATTTGTCATCAATTGAGCTATGTTGAAACCCCTCAACAAAATGGTGTTGTTGAGAGGAAACATCAACACATCTTAAATGTGGCTAGAGCTCTCATGTTTCAATCACACCTGCCTTTACACCTATGGGGACATGCTGTTCTTGCAGCCGTTTACTTGATAAATAGAACTCCATCTTCAGTTTTATCCAATCAAACTCCTTTTGAAACTTTGTTTGGTTCTCCACCCTCCTATTCACATTTGAGAGTCTTTGGCTGCTTGTGTTTTGCTTCTACCCTTTCTAATCATAGAACAAAGTTTGCTCCAAGAGCAAAGAAATGTGTCTTCTTAGGGTATCCTTTTGGGGTAAAAGGATATAAGGTTCTTGACTTAGCCACTCAAAGTGTGTTTCTCTCTAGGGATGTTGTTTTTCATGAACATTCCTTTCCTTTTGCATCTGTTTCTGTTAATGTTTCAGATTCCATTCCTTCTTGTGATGATGTTGTTGCTCCCTCTTCTTCAGCAGGTAATGATTCCTTTGTCACTCCCATTAGTGTTCCTGATTTTGTTCCAAATGATATTGATAATGCCTTATTCCCTTCTTCTGTTTCCACTGATCCTGTTATTCACAATGACATTACTTCTTCCTTAATGTCTACTGATGTTTCACCTAGTTCTAGTCAGGTTCTTTTTCCAGCTGCACCTTCTTCTCCACCAGTTGTACCAGCCTCTCCAGTGCCTCTCAGAAAATCAACTAGAGACACTAGACCTCCTGCATACTTGCAGGATTATGCTTGTACTGCATTTGCTCTTGGTGCTGCTTATGATCTGGCTGAGTGCATCACCTACTCTCACTTGGAACCTGGTTACCAATCTTACCTCATGACAGTTGGTTCTAGTCCTCAAGAACCTCAGAGCTTCTCCCAGGCAGTTCAAGATCCTCTTTGGAGAGCTGCCATGGACAAAGAAGTTCAAGCTCTTGAGAACAATCACACTTGGGATGTGACTACTTTACCTCCTGGTAAGCTTCCCATTGGCTGCAAATGGGTTTATAAAGTCAAGCTCAATCCTGATGGAAGTGTTGAAAGGTATAAAGCAAGATTGGTAGCTAAAGGTTATACCCAAAGAGAAGGCCTTGATTTTCTAGAGACTTTCTCTCCGGTTGCTAAGACTGTTTCAGTAAGGGTCTTGAGCTTTGGCTGCTGCTAAGTCTTGGCCTTTACATCAATTAGACATTAATAATGCCTTTCTTCATGGGGATTTGGATGAGGAGGTTTACATGGCCTTGCCTCCTGGTTTTCACAGTAAGGGGGAGTGTTCAGTCTCTTCTTCTTCTTCAGTTCCTAAGGCAGCATCTGCTCCTAAAGTCTGTAAGCTGGTGAAATCACTTTATGGCTTAAGACAAGCTTCTTGGCAATGGTACACAAAGTTGTCAGCAACAATTACACAGCTTGGTTTTGTTCAGTCCCAAGCAGACCATTCCCTGTTTGTCCATAGCAAAGGATCTTTGTTCACTGCAATACTAGTCTATGTAGATGATATGATCATTATAGGTAATGATCTTGATTGTGTTACTTCTCTGAAGTCAGTTCTAGTTCAGAAGTTTGGGATCAAGGACTTGGGATCACTCAAGTTTTTCTTAGGCTTGGAAATTGCAAGGAACAAGACTGGCATCAGTTTAACACAAAGGAAATATGCTCTTGAAGTTCTTGAAGAAACTGGAATGACAGGTTGCAAACCAACTCAAACACCAATGGAGCAGCAATTGAAGTTATCCAAAGGTGGTGGGGATCTGATTTCTAATCCTGGCCAGTATAGGAGGCTTATTGGGAAGCTAATGTACTTGACTTTGAGCAGACCAGATATCACATATGCAGTACATAGGCTTAGTCAATTCTTGGCACAACCTAGAGTACCACATATGAAGGCTGCTATCAGAATACTTCAATACATTAAGGGCACACCTAGACAAGGTGTTTTCTTCCCCACAGATTCTGATTTGCACTTAAAAGCATACTGTGATGCAGATTGGGCTGGATGCCCTGACACAAGGAAGTCCTTGACAGGCTATTGTGTGTTCTTGGGTGATGCCTTGGTGTCTTGGAGATCTAAGAAACAAAGTATAGTGTCTAGATCAAGTGCTGAAGCAGAATACAGGGCAATGGCCACAACCACATGTGAGCTGACTTGGATATTACATTTATTAGAGGATTTGCATGTTAAACATGACAGACCTGTTTTGTTGTACTGTGATAACCAGGCAGCACTTCACATAGCAGCAAACCCAGTGTTTCATGAAAGGTCCAAGCACATAGAAGCTGATTGCCATGTTGTACGAAATAGGATCCTTGATGGTACACTTAAGACCTTCTATGTCTCAACCAAAAATCAGTTGGCGGATGTTTTTACAAAAGCCTTAGGAGTTGAAAACTACTTGAGATTGATCACTAGATTGGGTGTAATCAATATCTTTGCTCATGTAGTAGAATATCCTTCCCCACCTAAGTCAAGTCAGAAGGCAAGAGTTGTGCTCTTGAGGGGGAGTGTTAAAATTGCAGGGCATACTGCAAGGCATATTGCAGGACAGAGTGGCATGAGACAAGGTACAAGTGTGATGGCTAGTACAGTTGTTGCTGAGGTGAAGAGCATTAACCAAGCCACGAGGGTTGTAAGGAGTGCAGCACTAGCTGATAGGCAGTGCAGGGACCAAGCCACACAGGATGCATCAATATCTGACCAGAGTAGCACTGAAGTCTGGGAAGCAATTGAAGCAGTTCCACATCACGAGTTCTTCATTCAAGAGCGCTGAGGATTTGAGTCCCGTGATTCTAGGAAGTAGTTAGTTGCAATTGACACGTGTATAATTCTAGAAGTTTAGCTAACTGACTTTGGCGCCACATTTGAAAGTTAGTTATGCTCACTGTGTATATAAACAGAGCACTGTGTATTTTATTCATTAACTTCGTGTATTCTCTTTTGATCAATGAAATTCTCTCTTTGGCGCCAAATGTATGTTTTACTCTGTTTCTTTTTGGTTAACAGAGTAAAATTGCTTCCCAAGTTTGAGTAAAATTGAACTTTAAAAAAATAATAATAAAAATAAACGCATCAGCATCTAAATTTATGAAGAAAACTTGGGTAGTTACACCAGTTTCAAAAAATTCACACCAAAACAACTGGAAAGGGGGCAAGTACAAGAGTTGTACAGAACTAAGAAAACTATGATTAAAAGAGTCATAGAACATAGGGGTCTAGTCCTTCAATTATGTTCGAATACTACAGCAGAAAAGCTTACATGTGGTGGTCGGCCTCCTAAGGCAATAATAATGATTTTTTTTTTTAAAAAAAATTGACAATGTCATCTTTTTTATAAAGTGCATGCATAAGAACATTGAATAAAGAATACCTGTATACTCAATCCTTAGAAAACCAGAACTCCCCAATTCGATATGTAGAACGGGACGGACCATTGCTATGTGTTTTGCCACTAGTACAAAGAATAATTATAAAAAATGAGAAGAATAATATATTGGTGTGTGTGGCATCAGTCATGGCATAAGAGATGAAAGGGTCAGAGAGAAGAGAGAGCCTACATAATCACGCAGTCCAAAAATTGTAAATCGGAATCCAACAAGTATTTCTAAACAGAAAGAATGATTGCATCACTCATATCACCATCGCCAAATATGGAGTCTTTTGGCTAAATATTGCAAAAAATGGAGTTTATTGTTGTTATAGACACCGTTCAAAGTTATTTAGCGAAATGAAGAGAGAGATTGAATTTCGGCAACACCGTTGCCGAAATTGTAAGAAAAAGCATGAGAGAGAAGAAAGCTGAGTGATGTGACTGGGAGGGAGAAAAAATGAATTTCGGTAATGCCATTACCAAAATTCATTCCACCGCCCAGCCCCTACCCGTGAAGTGCCCCTGCGGGAGTGCCCGAATGATTTACCAATTGTGACAATCAAGTTGCCGAAATTGTAGAGAATTGAGAAGAGAGAAAATATGAATTGTGGCAACCAAGTTGCCGAAAATGGAAGGGAAAAAAAAATGGTTGCCGAAATCTGGGGAGGAATTAAAAAAAAAAAAAGTATTACGTCCACAATATTTTTACAATATTTTCACAACAAATTATATGTGATTAGTTTTTATTAGTTCAAATTTGAATTTAACACTGAGATTACTTTTTTAATCTAACAATAACAACTAGTAACAACCTGACATTTAGGATTTATTGTAAAATGTTGTAAAAATAGTGTGCACATATCATTTCTAAAAAAAAAAAAAGAAAAATTTGGAATGAATTTGTAGCAATGGCATTGCCGAAATGGAAGGGAAAAAAAATTGTTGCAATTGGTTTGTGGTAAAGGCATTGCCGAAATAGAGGGAAAAAAAATTGTGGGAATGAATTTGTGGCAATGGGATTGCCGAAATAGGAGGGGAAAAAAAATTGTTGCAATTGATTTGTGGCAATGGCATTGACGAAATAGAGGGAAAAAAAAATTTGTGACAATGAATTTGTGGCAATGGAATTGCCGAAATAGGAGGGGAAAAAAAATTGTTGCAATTGGTTTGTGGCAATGGATTGTCGAAATAGAGGGGAAAAAAATTGTGGCAATGAACTTTTGGCAATGGCATTGCCAAAATAAGAGGGAAAAAAAAAATTTGTTGCAATTGGTTTGTACCAATGGCATTACCGAAATAGAGGAAAAAAAAATTTTGTGGCAATGACATTGCCGAAATAGGAGGGAAAAAAAATTGTTGCAATTGGTTTGTGGCAATGGCATCGCCGAAATAGAAGGAAGAAAAAAAAAAGTGGCAATTGATTTGTGGCAATGACATTGCCGAAATAGGAGAAAAAAAAAATTGTTGCAATTGGTTTGTGGCAATGGCATCGCCAAAAGAGAGAGAGAGAGAGAGAGAGAGAGAGAGTTGTCTGAATATAAAAAAAAAAGTACGTATATTCTTATTCTTCAGTATTTTTTTGACCGAAGCAGTTTGGTTTGTGTGTATGTCATGTTCTTTCCTTTCGTATTGTAAAAGTACCCTATGAAACAAATAATGGTAGACTCAAGTACAATGAGTACATTGATTTTTATTCTAAAAAAAGTACATAGATTCTTACAATACGAAATGGAAGAAAAAAAAATTGATGTGTACGCTATAAACAAAAACAAAAACAAAAAATGTACATAGATTCTTATAGAAGAAAAAAATGATTGATGTGCACGTTGTAAACAACAAAAAAAAAAAAAAAAAAAAAAAAAAAAACAAACAAACAAACAGATAAAGTATATAGATTCTTACAATAGGAAAGAAAAAATTGATTGATGTGCACACTGTAAACCAAAAAAAGCGAAGAAAGTACATAGATTCTTACAATATAGAAGAAAAAAAAATGTTTGATGTACACGTTGTAAACCAAAAAAAGCAAAGAAAGTATATAGATTCTTACAATACGAAAGAAAAAAATGATTGATGTGTACGCTATAAACAAAAAAAAAGTAAAAAAAGTACATAGATTCTTATGTGCACGCTATAAACAAAAAAAAACAAAGAAAGTAAACAAAAAAAACAAAGATTCAATCAACCAATCACCTCAACTCATCATCTCATCTGATTCTTATTCTCTGCATGAAATATATTCACCTATTCATATCACGCCTAAATCTATCTTAGAGATTCTTTTTTGTCTTTTTATTTCTCCTCTTCGTAATAAAAGGCAAGGCAAGTGCCCTTGTCTTTTTATTTCTCCTTATTCGCTGAAGAATTGCATCTCCTCACAAAGTTAGGTTCTCCGATTGTTCAGTTACTCTTTTGCTTTGCTTCAGTGTGCATAACTAAGGTTTGTAAGTTTTTTGTTAATGTAAGTTTTTTTGCTTTGCTTATTAACTTGTTTTGCTAAATAACTTTGAACAGTGCCTATAACAACAATAAACTCCATTTTTTGCAATATTTAGCCAAAAGACTCCCAAATATGAGACAATTAAGATAATAATGAGCTCTGTGGCAGGACAGCAACAAAAGGCAGAATTTCTGATCAGCTAAGTGGAGAAAACCAGGACCAGTTGGAAGGAAATCTTCACCCTCAATTAAAATTGATCTAATATGGACCTTTCTCCTAGTCCACCCTTTCGAATATATATTATATCCATATATAAATATCATATCAGTGTCCTCAGTTAGGCGGGTAGGCCAATAAAGAGTAGTAGAAACAACTGAGCTCTTTTACATTGAACTTTCTTCTGCCCATGAAAGGTGAGCCTCATTAAACATATGATTCTTGCCTTCATAATTCAAGTGCGCGAAAATGACATCCCTATCGAGTTTGCTATAAGTTGGGGGATTTGGTAAGGTTTCCCAGGTACGCAATTTGGGGTCATAAACCTCCATCCAGCCAGAGAAACTATCTTTGGGTTGCAACCAACCCAAACCGCCGCCAAAAACGTATAGCTTACCATCAACAACAATGGTCTGACGTTTGTGTCTACGATATTTCATGGATGGAGCACGTTCCCAACCCTTGCCAGGACATTTAAGGTTGAGCATCCAGACATCGGTAGTGGGGATAGAGTGGACTATATTGAGAGGGTTGTCATGTGAGAGTGTGTAATTTTCGAAGAGAGAATTGAGAGAGTACGGGCTTGTTGATGGGCTAGTGTTGGCTTGTTGGATTTACTGGGTCATTAACTCTGATGGGTCTGATTATTCCCCTTCATTGTGGCAAAAATGGCCCATTACCATCAATTTTGGAAATAATTTGCTCAGAAACACTGTTTCCGAACTATATAGCAATCTACCACTTTTTCGGGCCTATAGCGGCGTTTTCCTGAAAAAAATTTTTATAAGTCCCATAACAGGTTCAAGGGGCCCTATAGTGGCGTTTTTAAGCCCTATAGTGACGTTTTTGGGCCCTATAGCGGCGTTTTCCTGCAAAATTTTTTTGTAAGTCCCATAACAGTTTCAAGGGGCCCTATAGTGGCGTTTTTAGTGACGTTTTTGGGCCCTATAGCGGCGTTTTCCTGCAAAATTTTTTTTATAAGTCCCCATAACAGTTTCAAGGGGCCCTATAGTGGCGTTTTTTAAGCCCTATAGTGACGTTTTCGGGCCCTATAGCGGCGTTTTCGGAAAAAGTGGTATTTCTCTAATTATTTCCGAAACAGTGCTCTGTTGCTAAATATTTCAAAAATTAATGCTAATGGACCATTTTTGCCCCTTCATTGTAATAGATAAATAAGCTATCCATTATGGCACATTATTTTGGGCCTTTGAAAGCCCAATCAAGAGGGATGGGTCCGCAAGGATGGAAAGTATGTGATTCTAATTTCTAAGAGAGGCTACGCTGGTTTGTGGGTTGGGAAAGCATAGCAATGTTATAGGTGAATCACCATTGAAAAGTTTGGTTAGGAAAAGCACAAAACAATTTCAAACAATACTAGCCCATAAGGTAGTAATTCATGTGATGCTAAGAATATTTTGCCACTATCTTTATTTCAAACAATTTAATAATTCCACATAAGGCAGTAATTCATTAGACATCAATTAGGAGTGTGAAGCTATCGTATTGTGAGTGTCTGAAACAGCGAGCCCAACATACTTATCACCAACATCAAGACCAACCAAACGACCACGTTTTACTGCTTTTGACGTGAGCAAATCATGGAACAAGTTCAACGGCTTCACGTACCTCATTAATCAACCAGACCCTTCAACAACAAAAAAACAAAACCTTTTATTTGCCACTCTGTGAAATACGTTATACGCAAATTAACATTACAAAAATGAACAACATGGGCAATAATATTTTTACTTCCAAAATGCAAAGAAATAAACCCGTTTTTTTTTTTTTTACTTCCAACATGGGCGCACATTCAAGTTCTCATGATTCAAACCATCAACAACGTCTCTTAATTTATCCTTTAAAGTCATTGATCCACGTGCTTTTTTTATGGCTTTGTTAACTTTTGTCAGAGCTGGAATACTGGGCAATGGAGGGAACTCACGAATATACTCCTTTAGGACAACCTTGTTTTTCAAAACAAGTTCTTCCAAAATTTTCACCACTCTATCCAAATTATTTGAAGGATGTTCTCTATCTCTAAAAAAGGAATAAGAGCAGCAAAAAATTGAGAAATTAAATGTTTCGTGCTGGATGGTGATACTTTCACTAGCTGCTCAATGAAGAAATGCAAGATGGAGAGACCCTCACTAAGTACTTGTGAACTTCCCTAGAGCTTGATACCTTTTCCTTATCTCATCAGAATCATCCCCATCCAGCAAGCAAACAAGTTCATCCAAGAGTGCAGGTAATGCAGCTGCAAATATTTCTTGCTTGTCAGAACCAGTATGATCATGGTAAAATTGCAAAGCTGAAAGTAACTCCTGGACTGGCCATCGGCTTGATGGAGAATTAACAAAAGCAAGCACTTTTGGTAGCCAATTAACTACCAAAGGCACCATTTCAGTATTGCTTGGCCAATTCATATAAGGTGTCAATTGCTTGATCATTATCCTGCTGAGACACCACAAGCTTTGGAAGAACAATAGGAATCATTTTCCTCACAAGGTCTTCAGTTTCAACACCGAAAACAGCTTCTACAAATTCTTTGACCATTTTTGGACGGCTGGCAAGCCTCAGAGATAAATAATCAAATAGTTCATTACAAATATGAACGACTTTTGATAGGACTAGTTCAAATCCTCCTTTAAGATGAAAGTAGCACGATTTGTGTATTAACCTTGATGCATTCATTCTCACTGTCAAATGTGGATTATCAAACTGGTCGACCAACAAGAAAAGTTGACTGTCGATATCAACTGCAATCATAATTTCAGCTGTAGATTCCAAAAGAGTATCAAAGATCTGGGGATCTTCAGCAGCTGATAAGGCATATTTAATAATGTCCAAAAATGTTCTTTGATTTTAGTGGGTTTCTCCTCATCACAAAATAGACAATGTAAAATCAGATCCTCAATCCCGAGGAAGGAATTTTTCTGAGTACAAAATGCTTCTCTTACAGCCTTTTTTCTGTTAAGAAGCAAAAATTCAATACATTTAGTCCATTCGGATCTTGTTTTAAGCAGAATATCTGTATTCCTATGTATAAGGATCCGTCGAATTATGCCCACACAGGAAACTTGAACCTCTTCTGATGACTCATCATAAAGAAGCTTAAAAATGAGAGATTGTGGGTGGAGAAAATTACGGTCCAAACTAATTTCTGTCCTTTGCATATCAGGTTGATGTATAATTTTTTAATATAGTTCAGGATTGTGTGCAATGCTTCTGTCACACTTTGAACACCAGAATCCTTGTAGTAAATAATCAACTGTCTGACTATGTTTCTCATTGTTTATATTCAGAAATAATTTGCATGTGCTTTTGGAAAGACCATCTACAGCATTACAAGATTCATAGAGGCATGACAAAAAACCAAGAGTAAGGGGAATAATCTATATAATACTAAAAGCTGAGACGTAGCATTTAATGTTGCTACCCTCTCATTGAGCCACATCAGCAGCTACGTCATTACCAACATTTTTTTTTTTTTTTTCTGAATTTCTCTTATAATTTAAAATGCATTTCCTAAATTTTAATATAATAAAAGAAAAATGACCCCAACCTTATCTCTACCATAAAACCCAATCTTTATAGCTTTAATTATAGACTTTTATCTCACGTTAATGATGACTAGCATGAAGCCCAAACCTATATGTAATCCACCATAAAGCCCAAACCCAGCCGAATGGTCTTTAATTTTTAACGGCAAAAAAACCCTTTGTGTCTCCCCATCTTTTGCTTTACTCCTGTTTCACGGTTTCAAGCTTGCTAACTGCAGTCTCTTTCTCTTCCAAAGACAGTTTCAAATCTTCACAGTTCAGACTTCAGATTCATAATGCCAGGGCTCTCACGGTTCTTCCTTCCTCCAGATGTTCAAGTCCTTTCAATTGCTGCCGTTTCAGAAAAACCAAAAGGTAGGGTATTTAACGCAAGGTGAATTTTTTACGGTCTCCATGTATCTTTTAGTTTTGTTTTTAATTTTTCCATTCTACTTATCTTTCAACCTTGCAATGCCACGACTACACAATTGAAGAGCTCATCACCAAGAGCTTCAACAACGTCATCTAGCAATCAGATTGGCTAGATGAATATGGAGAAAGGTACATCATGACAACAATACCTATTCTTTCTCCCTCTCTCTCTTTGGTATTGGAACATCCACGTTTCATTTTTTAATCCTTTTGGGTTTTCAATTCTGGCATATTTTTATTTTATTTAGTTTCTCAATTTTTGGAATTCTTTTTTTTTTCTTTGGTTTCTTAATGCCGCACAAGTGTTTGAAGAAATGCTTAAACTGAACTTTGGATTGGATGTGTGGAACCCAATTGCTTATGCATGTGCAATGCTATTTACATATTTCTTTTAAATTTTGTTGTCGATTGTGATATCAATATTAGTTCTTTGGAAATTTGGTTTTCTTTTTAATGATGTGGTTTTATTCAAGTATATGTATGTGAGATTGACCTATGTAAGCTCTACATATATATTTATATTGGTATATTCAATTTGTGTTTGCCAATTGGGTTTGTGTGTGGCCTTGGGTCCTTGCTATCTAATTGTAACTTTCTCTCCCTCAAAAGGCTGAAAACTTTGTTATATTGAGTTATTTGGGTTTCATTTGAATGGTTTTCACTGTTTTTTACCGGTAAACTTTGGCTTTGGGAATTTTTTTTTTTTTTTTTTTACAAATTTTCTGTTAATAGAGCATATTTACACTCAAAATTTGTTGGGTTAGTAAGTGAAGGGTTCTAGTGTTGATTAGCTTCTTATTTCTGGTTTTTAGGGTGCATATACTTTATAGGAATTTGTAAATGTTTTGGTGTTTTGGTTGCTTTTTGTTCAAGTGAATTTCATGTAAGTGTGGTTGAGATTTGTAATAGAAATTGGATGTGAAGTTGACCACAAAGCACTTGCATGCCTTAAAATCAAATCCACCATCTGGTATGGTTGTGCATATTCTACCTCCAATTCTTAGAGTACGGGTAATGTCCTCTTCAGACTTATCAATCTTTGAAGCCTTTTTAGTTACATGATAAATCATTTCATCTTGGGTCTTTCACATCTTAATTCCCCAGAAACCATTATTTTCCATAAATTCAACCATTAGTGCAAATTGTTCAATGTTGATTGGCTTTTGAAAGGTTAGGCCTAACAAGTTTTCATGGGGAATTCAATTGCCGACTTTGGTAAGTTGGGTCCATCAAATTAACAAATCATTTTTTTTTCATGAGTCCTTCATTTGCTACTTAATATAACATTGCAAGTGAGATTTTAGATGGTGGTTTGTTCTAAACCTCATGGATGCTATTTCAATGCAAAGGACCTGGTCACTTTCTGAACATGTCAGCCAAGCAAATTATAAGTTTGAATTTCTCGGTTGCAGTTAATCATTTTTTTTTAGGAGGGGGGGGGGGTTATTTTCAATTGCAAAAATTAGGAACTTTTCTATGCAATTTGGATTTTTTATATGAAAATTTCAATTTAGGACCATTAGCTATTTAGGTTTTGCAATGTTAGTCCATAACTGCAGCTCCTAAAACATGGCAATGGTAGCCACCTATTTCTCCTCATCTCAAAATGAATATAGCGCTCACCTTTTTCAAAAAGCCACCAATTATGCAGGTTTGGGCATTATTGTTAAAGATAGTTATGGTTCTCTTATTATAGTCCATACTGAATTAATTCCTTGCCAAAGATTGTGGATGGCTACCATAGCTATGTTGAGAGCATCATACGCTTTAATTTAATATTTTCATTTGAATACAGCAAATTGATTTACAAAGCAAGCAGTGTTATGGTCAAGGGTGAAAGTTTTTTTTAATTTAGATCCTTTGGCATATTTTGATATGATTAGGCAAGGTCACTGTGCAAAATCCATTGTACCATTTAGAGTACTTAATATTTTGCATTTCTTACTCTATGCAAATTGAGTGCATTTGATTTTATTTGTAGGAACTGAGGGCAACAATACCAAATCACAAGAAAAGGTGGTGGCATTGATGAATAACTACCAAATTTGAAAGCCATTGAAGGTACTCCCTTTCTCTATCTCTCTTGCCTTTATTTTTTTTTTCTTTGAACTGTATATGGAGGTTGCATTGGACTTGGCCAATACACCACTCAAAAATTATGACAAACTGTATGAAAAATTTGGGGGGGGGGGGGACCTCTTCCTTTTTTTATGGACCATACAATAAGGGTAAGTTTGTATTTTTAAGATTTTTCCTTAATGTTCCATTTTTTAGGTTTTAAGTAGTTAATGAAGAGAGACACAACTTGATTATTTACTATTTAATGGTCCTTTCTTCTTTTCTTTATTTGGTTCTGTTGTGTGGATTGCAAATTGTCAAAGTTGAACTTTAATCTGAAGGAAAATTACTGGCTAGGGTGCCTCAACGATATTTTGGAGCGTGGGATGCTTTTTTCACTATAGTGAGGAAGGTCAGTTTACTTTCTATAATATTGTGCCTTTTGTTTTCCATATCTCAATGCATTATTTCTAATACCTTTCAAAAATTAGGATCTCTATGGACTGATCTCAGAACCTCTAGCTTTATTAGGTAAATCAATTAATTTATGAGAGGTTTATGTGTAGATTACTGTGTAGAAGTCAGATTAAATCTCTTGAGAGGTTTATGCTTTAAAAGAATGGAACGGTCGACTCTTGAGATTAAATCTCTTTTCCTCCACTCTTTGTTTGCTAGGTGTTCTGCTTTCACTTCTTTTTCTTGCTCTAATCTTTTTGTTATGCTTGATCATTGTAATTTTTGATCTTGATGTAAATCTTTCCATGTACACTCCTGATGTACTTGGGGCTTTTGTTTTATGAAATATCGTTACTTATTAAAAAAAAAATTTAATAAATAAATAAAATACGATGTAGAAGTTAGATGGATACAAGGAGAACAAAGAGATTGCAGAGAAATGGGTTCAACTATTAGTACTCCCTATTTCTTAGTCACAGCTATGAATGCAATGGACACATTCAGTTGATAAAAATTAACTTTACAAATTAGTTGGTTAGAAATATGAGGTATCATAATTGCAAATCATTTATAAAATCCTTGACATGAATAAAGGAATTTTCTTAGAGTGATTTGTAAGTAGATTTTAATACAATAGAAAAATAAATTTAAATTTCCATTTTTTATGTTGGGTATGATTTGGTGCACATCAATCAATCATTACATTCATGCTTTGTTCATAATTTCTTTATATAATGTTATCAAATTAATCCAAGATGTGGAAGGAGTTGAACTATGTGGTACCCTTAAAAGTTTTGTTGACTTAGCAGCATGTTAGTAGTACAATTTAGTTCTTTCTCTTCTTCTTTAAACAATTTTTATAAGTAATGGAAGGATTATTCACTGATGGGACAGGTTCTTTGGATGACTTGGAGATGGGAAATAACACAAAATTAAGTGTAGAGAATACTCAACTAAGCTAGAAGGTTTTTAAGTAGTTTATTAGTTTCTCATTTGCTTTACTGTTTATCTTGGCTGTTAATGTATGTTTAGATTGCAATAATGAAAATTGGTTTATAAGAGATGAGGGCATTTACCAAGTTATTGTTTTCATTTGTCAAGGATACCACCTTCTTTGAGATCCATGGTGTGGTTGATCTGAAGAGAACACGCTATAAGGAAGTAGATAATTGTAACATTTATTCATGCATAATTTGCAGAAAGAAACAACTACAAGTTTACAACATAAAGGTAAGTTAAATGATTTGTAATATAAATGCACAGACCCATAAGATAGTTGGAGAGGATTGGATAATCTACCAATGGCTTCTTTGCTATATTACATGGAGAATCATGCTAAGATTAAGTACTGGTAATGATCTTTTTGTGCAAGGATAATTTGTAATTAAAAATATATATGTGCAACATAACAGTATGACATAAATGTTTTGGTTTACAGACTCATCAAGTTTAAATGTCGAGGTGCTTCAATTCTAGGGGTAGTAGCTCGAGGTGAAATGCAGTCTTATGTTAAAGCTTGGACAAAGAAATTTAATTTGAATGATCCTTTAATGGCAGAAGCAACGGTCATCAAAGGATCACTATAATCAAAGGGTTGGAGCATATGGTTTATTGTGTAGGGTCTGTGGCATTATTATGAATCCAATGGATGAATATTTTTAATAGAGGAGTTTAAACAGATACTTTGATAGGTACAATCTCTCTCTCTCTCTCCAACATGAGTTGTAATGAAGCTGAAAAGGATAGAAGTTGTTAACATGCATATTCTTTTGAAAAGTTTTGAGAATACAATGTATTTAAATAGATATTTCAAAGTATCTTACCCGTGCATCGCACGGGTTAGCGACTAGTATTCTTAAAACTTCTCATTCTTCTTTTTCCCCAATAACCTGCAAATTGAAAGAGAGAGGTAAACAAAAAAGCAATTAAGTTAGAACTTAGAAGTCCTTCCATTGGATAATTTTAAGCACTAGAAGCACAAACAAATCAAGGAACAATAACTTAAGTGCATGTGCATCCTGCTTTGCTGCTCACTTGAACTAACAGGATTCTAAAATATGAGAGTACAGCTACTGAACAGAAAATAACACAAAATTTCAGCTGACCATTCAGGCACAACTATGACCCCTGGAAAAAAGAATATAATATATTAATATATATGTATATGTTGGTGTACGTCTTTGTAGGTAGGAATGCATGTATACATATATATGTATTGAATATTTGAAATGTTTTATTCTATCTAAACTCTATGCACAACTAGTTCAAAGTGGAGAAATACGTTTGGATTTTATCAAGTGATATGATTACGCAAACCATCCAAAAATATTTATGGGAGGTGGTCATTGCCTACAACTCAAATTGGCAAAAACCATGAAAAGCTTCTATAAAGGATTTTTCACAAGGCTAATACTAATATTACTAATACTATAGATGATTTTTTTTTTATTGGTAATTTACGCACACAACTAGAGGGTTTAGAACCCACAACCTCACCCTCCATTCCATTATTATAGAAGGAGGAAGCGCCATTTGAGCAAGAGCTCATTGGCACAGAAAAAATTACACCATGAAAAACAAACGCGCTTTGCATGAAACCAAATCTGCAATCTAATTGTTATAAAAATAAAAAAATAAAACTGCAACCTAATTCCTCTATTTCCCTCCCTCCCTCCCTCCAAGCAAAAGCAAAACAAAAAAGAGAAAAAACACCAGATATAAATTACTAGCATAACTAAGATTTAGTACCCATGTCACAAGGCACTGCTGTCCACGTCGCAGTGTATCATCAACAGGTTTACGACCAGTCAAGAGTTCCAGCAGGACAACACCAAAACTGTAAACATCACTCCTTGAACTCAGCTGCCCAGTCATTGCATATCTGCCGTTCAAAGTCAGAAAACTTAGGCTTGATGTGTATTGAAAAGGTGTCTTCTTCAAAGTGATAATTAGAAGTGAGACAACATGCCCAATGAAGTATTCGGTAAAAAATAATGACAATTTATTACTTAGGTTGAATGAGCTCATACCGATTCTTGACCTGACCAGCATTTTCTTTTTCCTCTTTCCAGTACTTTCATTGTAATAAATTAACACATTATTTCTTCTTGTTCAATAAGATGAAGATTGAGATTTTATATGTTTTCCGTTGTAATCAAACACAAAAAGATGAGAAGCACCTATCTGAAAGACCCAGGAAAATCTTAGTCTGGAGCATGATAACCAAAGGTGCCAAGTACACGAGTGGAATGAAGGCGCATTATCAGGGGCTTCATTTGATAAATCAAAATCAGCAATCTTTGAGACATCATCATCAAAAAGCAGTATATTGCTGGACTTGATATCACGATGGATGATATGAGGTTGTGCGTTCTCGTGTAATTAACTAATTATTCAAGTCCTCTTGCTGCCCAACAGCAATTTTAACTCTTTGTGCCCATGAGAGAACTGAGCCTGGAAGTGCTCCTTTGACACCTTTTTGTCCTGTAGTAACAAATTGAAAAACATTTTCTGTATCAGAAATGTTATGAAAGATATGCACCCACAAAATTTGATTCTGACACTAATGAGTTGCCTCCCTACCAATAGATGTCAATTCTCCTTAAGTGGATTTTAGAACATGGTCAAAGAGTCCTTTGAGTCAACTCATATTAGTCTAAAACCACAAGGGTTCAATAAATATTATCCATTATAAAATAAATAGTTCAGCGACCAATAAGAAAATGCTATACACACACAAACACAACAACAACAACAACAACCACCAAACCTTAGTCTCGAATTTTTTGGAGACAGCCATGAATCCTCAACAAAGAGCCTTGGTTGTTATTCTATACTATCCAAAATCATACTTTCTGTCACCTCCTTAATTGGCACGTTCTTTTTTACTATTTCTATTTTAGATCTTCCTTCACCTTTTTCCATTCTCTCTACTTGAATCGACTTCATCTTCCTAATACTACACATGACCAAAATCTCAAGCAAGACCCCATCATCTTTTCATCAATAGAGATTGCCCCTATCTTTATGGTTCTATCTTTCTGTTAGTTTTTTAGATCCCTTAAAACACAATTGGATTAACCTAGTTAATTAGTCAAGTTGTTACTTAGTCTAAATTCCAAGTCTAGGTTATCACAATCAAATAATCATATCATGCATAGCAATGGAAAATAAATAAGACAATGATATGATCACCCAGAAAAACCAAACCGGTAAAAAACCTGGGAAGAATTTAACCTAGCTATCCTCGAGGTAAAAAGCAAATCCACTAGAAAGAATCGAAATTCATACAATAAGACTTACAAGCCCCCACGCTCGACTTCTTATTGCTACCAACCAGTAGAACTTACTGACACGACCACGTGTAAGTTCCGAATCCACGGACTCCTTCTTTCTTTGGCCTTTGCAAAACACAAACACCCCCGTTTGTGACTTTGAGATCCCACTCAAAGGTTTAGCAACACAAACTCTCCTGTTTGTGACTCCAAGACCACCCTTGAAGGTTTAGATCATCAGGACCTTTGATGACTAGAGAAGGCAGCAACTTCTACAATACAAAATCTTGAGATTCTTCAAGGAATAGCACCGGTAGAAGACATAAGAGAGCTTTTTAGGAACAAAACCCTAAATACAAAAGAGACACACTCTTTTCTCTCTGAAAAACTACATAAAAACGTGCTTAGGGTTTCCTTTATATACTGGGAGAAGTAGATTAGAAACCCTAATCCTAAATGGGCTTGAACTGCTGTTTGGGCTTAATTAAAATTCTGCAGATACGACTTTCGATCGATTGAGCTTGTCTTTCGATCGATCGAACCAGACAAATTATGAAATCTTTTTCCTGCAGCTTGTATGTTCTTGAATCTTGACTTGGATCACCTTGAGCATTGTCTAATAAAACCTATAGACTCTAAGATCTATATCTAGACAAGTTTGTGTTCACGATTTGCCAATTGTTCTAAACATTTAGAACCTAACAAACTCCCCCTTTGGCAATTCGTGACAAAACTTTCATACAAAATGAAATGCTCAAATACAAGAACAACCCAATACAATAAAATGTCCAATTACATCACAAATCCCCATCTAAGACTCCTAACCTAGAAGTTGCAAGAAGAGGTAGAAGGTCTTGATCAGAATGCACCTGTCTTTCCTGAAACACTCAACAAACACATCACCGCATGTGTGGAAAGAAAGACATATAAACAATAATATGAAACAAAATATAAAAAATAAAAGTAAATTCTAACTCTCCCCCTAAGTTAGATACATCAAAAAGTTTTTATATTCTCCCCCTAAACAAAACAAACAGTTCATCTATGTCTCCCCCTTTTTGTCACGTATTGACAAAGTCTACCTAATTAGAAGATAGACAGAAAATATACGCAACAGAATAAGAGACAATAGAGACAACTCCCCCTATGAAGAGCAACAACTCCCCCTAAGAACCACAAAGGTTAAAAAAAAAAAAATTCTCCCCCTATAAAAATAGGAAAAACAAAACAAGTTTTGGGGAAAAATAAAAGGGGCGGGGATAAAAAAAGACACAAACCAAGTTTAAAAAAAACTAAGTTGAGGATACACATTAAGAAAAGATATTCTTTCTTTCAATAAAATGCAAACATGGCACTATGTGACCCATAAACAGTTGCATGAGTAGAGAAAATATTTGCACATTGATTATCCACCATATCTCTTAAGAAAAATATTTTCTACAGTTCACACATAAAAAAGGCATATACTAGAAAGTACATAGCTCAAAAATTAATCAATCAATTTTAAATCAAGTTAAGTACCCAATTTAGCAAAGTGTATGCATGTTATGTGTGAAACAATGAGAGATATGACCGCAAAAACTGCAAGATGGATAAAAAAAAATCAATGCAATTCATGTGAATCCTAAACATAAATGATGCATGGAAAAATCAAATTTTTGAAAAAACAGAGCAATTTAATGCATAAACTCCTCAAAACACAATATTTCATGAATGAAATGCATGAGTATGAGATTAAAAGTTTTTAAAAGAAACTTGAATTCAACCCAGATCTTCCAAAATCAAGATTTTCAATCAATTTGTCCTCAAAGCGCAAACATTAAACACATTTTGCATTAAAATCAAGAACTTTTCAATCTTGGATGGCCAAAACAAGATCACACACAATATAATGTACCAAGTTTAGCAAAGAATAACTTGTGTAGTGTGTGTAACTAGTAAAAGCTTGAAAAACATGTGAGGTGATATGTAAATAGAAATCAATCACAAAGTCTACAAAATTTATCACAAAGAATTTAAAAGAGACTATCACCTAAAGAGTTACATCATATAACTCCCACATCTCCTAGATCATAAGCTTGCAATCATGTAAGTTTCTTAAATTTATGCCTCATAATATACACACCAATTTTAAGTCATGTGAGTTTGGCGTCAAGCCTAATAGTACACACCAATTTTAATTTTAAGAATTAAGCAATTTAAACCGAAGCTTCACCTTATGTTCTTTTCGTGCATGTGCTACACTTTCTCAAGTATAAAATCTTATGATATGCACTAAGGTGTTCATGATTAGCTAGTGAATAGTGGTGAGATGGTTATTTATGCCTTTCTCAAAAGGTTCAAGTCCGACAGTCAAAGACATGTGACTTCAAGATCAAGACAAAGTGATTAAAAACTATAAATATCTCCCACACAACATGTACTACAAAGTTTCAACTAGTAAAGTGCAATAAGTAAGCTCATCAAAGCTAAACAAGGTATATAAACTTGTTATGTAAAGATAATATGGCCAATCATTGATTATAAATCCAAGATGTGAAATACAAAACACAAAAATCTTTTTTGGTTTTAAAAAATTTATGACCAAAAACAAAAAGCACACATTATGCTAAATGAACAATGCAAATGCAATGCATGACAGTGCTTAACTAAGCTATAGAGGGTACACAAACAAGAAATATCAGTTTCTTAATTAACCCATGAATACATGTACAAACTAGTACATACTCACACAAAATCAGAAATAGCTTAGCACTTATTTAACACATACTATTCAAGTTTCTCCACAATGTCAAGCATGTTCTAAATCAAGAGAGAGATATCATAACTCATGTAATCCTCAAGAAAAATAAAACTAGACACAAAATAAAATATTTTTGTCTTTTTGAAAATTTTTCGATGTTTTTGGATTTTTTTTTAAAAAATAAAAAACAACCTAAAAAAAACACAACCAAAAACAAAAACAAAACACGTCCACAATTAATTGAAAGAATTAAATCAGGGACAAGTTAGCAACACTCACCTTGGAGAATCTTTTCTCACCCATCTAGCACGAGTCTTCAGCTTTGTAGGTGAAAATCTGTGTGAAGCAGAGTGTATTTGAGGGATTACACCAATCTTCTGAGAAAGATTGAAATCCTGCAAATTCCTTTCACAAGCCAACAAGCTCAATTTTTTCAAAATAATATGAAAAAATTTATATGGACTTATGGCAGGAGAAATATCATCACAAATCCTAAATTGAAACACAGAATGCTTAAATTTCAGTTTATGACAATTAGGACGAATGTGACCATGGACACTACAAAAGTGACAAACAGGAACAAATTTAGGAACATCAGTATTCCTAACAACAAATCTAGTCTCAGATTTTGGTTTTTGCCTCAACAAAGAACAATTTGGTCTAATATGACCAACAACACCACAAAGGTGACAGATAGGCACAAAAACAGATTTATTGTGTTCTCTAACAGTAGGTTTAGACATAGGTTTAGAAACATCAGCGTCAATATCAGAACTTTTACCTTTGTCTAACCTAGCAAAATAAGCATTTTCTTTATTATTCCTCTTGAAATGAGGGATATAAACTTTCTCAGTTTTAGGCTTAAGAGAAACAGAAACACTTCTGTTATCAACAGCAGGCTTAGTACTAGTTAAATTTTCAATTTTAGCTTTAGATTCAACTAACTTTTGTTCCAAGTTTTTCATCTTCTCATCTTGAGAGGAAATTTGATTTCTCAAAAATTCATTCTTTTTATTAGATTCATCTAATCTAACAATCAATTCCTTTTTTTCAAGATTAGCCAATTTTAACTCTTCCTTGAATTTCTTAGCAATTTTCATAAATTTCAATAATTCCTTACGAAGAGTTTCACAGGCATCAATAAAATCAACAGAAGCATGAGCAGAAACATGATTAGAAAGACACTTCAAATTTTCCATGACAACAGGGGTCAAGGATCAGCTCTTAGATCAAAAGATCTAAAACAAAAGAGCAACCCGCTCTGATACCACTTGTTTAGTTTTTTAGACCCCTTAAAACACAATTGGATTAACCTAGTTAATTAGTCAAGTTGTTACTTAGTCTAAATTCCAAGTCTAGGTTATCACAATCAAATAATCATATCATGCATAGCAGCGGAAAATAAATAAGACAATGATATGATCACCCAGGAAAACCAAATCGGTAAAAAACTTGGGGAGGATTTAACCTAGCTATCCTCAAGGTAAAAAGCAAATCCACTAGAAAGAATCGAAGTTCATACAATAAGACTTACAAGCCCCCACGCTCGACTTCTTATTGCTACCAACCGGTAGAACTTACTGACACGACCACTTGCAAGTTCCGAATCCACAGACTCCTTCTTTCTTTGGCCTTTACAAAACACAAACACCCCTGTTTGTGACTTTGAGATCCCACTCAAAGGTTTAGCAACACAAATTCTCCTGTTTGTGACTCCAAGACCACCCTTGAAGGTTTAGATCATCAGCACCTTTGATGACTAGAGAAGGCAGCAACTTCTACAATACCGAATTTTGAGATTCTTCAAGGAATAGCACCGGTAGAAGACATAAGAGAGCTTTTTAGGAACAAAACCCTAAATACAAAAGAGGCACACTCTTTTCTCTCTAAAAAGCCACATAAAAACGTGCTTAGGATTTCCTTTATATACTGGGAGAAATAGATTAGAAACCCTAATCCTAAATGGGCTTGAACCGCTGTTTGGGCTTAATTAAAATTCTGCAGATACGATTTTTGATCGATCGAACCAGATAGATTAGGAAATCTTTTTCTTGCAGCTTGTATGTTCTTGAATCTTGACTTGAATCACCTTGAGCATTGTCTAATAAAACTTATAGACTCTAAGATCTATATCTAGACAAGTTTGTGTTCACAATTTGCCAATTGTTCTAAACATTTAGAACCTAACACTTTCCTTATATTTTCACTTATTCATCTTAACATTCTTGTTTTAGATAATTTTGAATCCTATTTTTCCTTTTATTTCCACTTGTCCATCTTAACATTTATCATTTCAATTACACTCATTTTATGAAAATTTTGCTTCTTCACACCCCAATAATCAGCACCATAGGACATAGCTAATCTTATAGCAGTCTTAAAAAGTTTTCTTTTTAACTTAACAGTTATTCTGCGATCACAAAATACTCCTAACATGGTTCTCCACTTCATTCATCCTACTTTTATCGATTCACATCTTCTTCAATCTCTCTATTCTTATAAATTATTGATCCAATATATCAAAAGTTCTCTCTCACTTTGGTCTCTCTTAACCATTAAGTTTACCACTCCATTTGCGTACTCTATTTTAGTCCTACTTAACCTACTTAGCAAATATCCTTTAGATTCTAAAATGACTCTCCAGATTTCCAACTTGACATTAGCTTAATGTCAGGTTTCATCCACTAAAACTATATCATCTACAAAAAGGATAGGCTAAAGAACTTCATCTTGAATCAATCCAGTAAGCTCATCCATTACTAGTGCAAAGAGATACAAACTTAATGTTGATCCTTGATGCAAATCTATAGTGAATAGAAACTTGTGATCCTTCACTTGTTCTCACACTAGTTACATATGCTTAAATAACTTAATATACATTAGAGGAACTTCTTTCTTTTCTAAAACTCACCAGAAATCTCTCTCTCTCTCTCTCTCTCTCTCTCTCTCTCTCTCTCTCTCTCTATATATATATATATATATATATAGAACTCAGCTTAAAACACTGAACTCTATTACTATGGCCATTCCAAATACAAATTCTTTTAAAAACACAAGAATAAAAGATTACTTGCCATGAAGAATATCAAGAAGAGACCCATTAGGTGCCTACTCATGCAAGGACACGGAGAGAGCCATGAACACAATAACCTACAAGCTCGACAATATTTTCATGTTTTAGTCTTGAGACCGTGGAGACCTGTGAAGTTTTATGTCAACTTTCTAAGAAAAAAGAAGATAGATGGGAGCGAAGTGTAGTTATGAGCATAACGAACTCTTATAGTACCTTTGCAGAAATTCTTGGTCGGGCTGTTTTTTTCTGGAGTAACTTTTTCATGGCTGCATTCTGTCCACCATTCAGGACACCATGATACACTCTTCCATATGAGCCCTCACCAATTAAAGCCTCTAAACCAAAATTATCCGTAATATCCTTCAACTCTTCTACTGGAATGGCAGGGACAGCAATAGGTTGCATAGTTACAGTCTGTTTATCTTTTGGCGTGCTTCTTTCGCAGCATACACTCCATTATTGCCTGCATAATTCATGTTGACTTAGGTTGATGGAAACAAAATCAGCAGCCATAAAAGGAAGATTAGAAATCAAATCACAATCAAAAAGCTCCGACAGAATGATAACACATGATAATGGCTAGCTATTATTACACATTGTATAGCTTCCCCAAAAAAAAGAATGGTAAATACGCAAGCAAGTATACAGCACAAACAAATCACACAAAACAAGCATGGAAAAAATAAAAGAAAAATTAACAACAAACAAGTTGCTCTAGCTGATTTCAAGCAGAACTTAAGGAATATCAACTAAAAATTCAGATAATAAGGAACCACGCTTATACATTTTCCACCCCATTTTTTTGAAAAAAATAAAAGAAAAGAAAAGAAAAGAAAAAGAAAACCTCAACTAATTTGAGTGTAAAGGATTAGCTTGGTCCAACCAAAAGAAGGAAAAAATAAGCGTGGTTTAAGAATACAGAATCACCTGGTGAATTATTTGACATGTATGGTCCAGTATCAGCAGCTTTATGGATATCATTTTCTTCACAACAGCCAAAGCAGCTCATTATCCTTCCTCTAAAGGTAAATGCCTCCAACAGAAAATTTAATCAGTTTTGGGATGTATTACTATAATGAAATAAAAATACTTTACTAAGGGTGCTCCATACCCTGGAGGCCCAAACACAATCTATTCTCTGGTCCAAAAAGAAACAAGTGCCTTAATAAGTGGTGGATTGTTAGGTTGTCAAAATGGGGGGAAAATAGAAGAAGAACCATAAAAACAAATTAAAAACAAAAAGGGAGAAAGGAAAGAACACTGATACTCTGATTTCAAAATTGAGAGCAAAAGCAAAAGTACCACCTTTTCTAATCTCTTTCAAACGCACATATATGACCTTCTTGTGCAAGTGTGGGAATTGTGGCAAATAATGACATAATATTGATTAGAAAAGCAGTCCAGTAACTGATATCATATGCTACCCTGGTTGTCACAGTTTAAGTCTCAATGGCATACAAATTCTCAACCTTAAATAAAAATTCTGCAAACGCCAATAAAACTCACATCTACACACCAATCCCACAACAAATCAACCCATTATACTACACTAAGAGAATTAACACATAAAAATGCTAGATTTTATGAGCCATCACACAAAATCCATTTGCTACATATAAGAACCACATAACATAAAATTCTACACTTTCCCCCTCTACAATCAAAAGAGAGTAATGACCCCAGAGCAAAACACCACAAACCAATCAAAACACAAATGAAACATAGTTCCAAGAACAGAATAGCAAAACCAAGGATTGAAAAGAAGGGATGGGTAACACAAATTAAAGGGCTTCGAGGAAAATTCAACACAGACCCAAAAATCTACAGTTAGGAAAAGACTCACCTTTTTAGGAGAATAAGCAGATGATGCTTGAAAGCAGTATTCACTATTCACTAGGGGTCCGTTTAGGAGGAGAGAATGAAATGAAATGGAATGGAATAAAAGAAATATTTTTAGAATATTCTTCCCTTATCTTGTTTGGGAGTTTTAACGGAGGGAATGGAAGGTTTATTCCTTTATTTGGGAGTTTAAGTGGGAGAGAATGAAATGGTTAGGAGGGAATGCTCATTCCTCTATTTTCCCTCCAAACCTCACATTTTGTTCCTCTCAAAATTGGGAGGAATTAGAGGGAATAGATTTAGGTTTAGTGAAATTTTTGTTAAAACTCCTAAAATACCCCTTTAATATCAGCCATTCTTTTCTCAATCAGCAGTAAGAAAAAAAAAAAACATAGCTACACGTTATTGCCTATTTGCTACAAAGTGAAGCTACTGCTGTTTTGTGAGACACCATTGAAGCTACTGCTATTCATCAACATAGTTACACGTTATTCTTTGACTGCTGCAAGTTTGGGTTACTGCTCACAAGTAAGTCTTTCTATTTCTTATGTTTCTACAGTTTCTATTATGTTTGCCTTCTACTTCATGTCTTGTCATATATTTTCTATCTTTGTTTCATGAACAATCTTCTCCAAATTTATGAACAAATTTGAGGAATGTATTATTGCTTCTATGGGTTATATTGCTTTGGCTCAAAGCAGTATTCTTACAAGGAGAGTTCTACATTAGGAGAAGTTTATTTAAAGAATGTGGGGTGGGTTTGTGTGGAACTAGTTTTCTATATTTTGGGCTGACAAATGCACGTGTAAAAAGATGTGTGTTGAGAGTCTGCTTATGTCTTGAGTTTGAGAGTGTCAATTAATGAATACATTGATGTCTTGGGATTGTGGATTAAAATTGATTCATTAAAAAAAAAAAAATCAAAACCAAAAAAGAAAAGAGAGAAAGAGAGTGTCGGGATTTTGTTTGAGTTGAGTGTGTAAGGTTTGTTTATAAGCATTGGTAGTGTTTATAAATCATGTCATTAATATTGCATTTTTGTTGGCATTGTCAGTGGATGTAGGATTATAGTTGGCCGAACCACATAAATCTTGTTTTAATTTTTATGTTGAATCTTTATGCTAATCGATAACTCTTAACATAATTGTTGCTGATAAATGTGGCCTACATATTTTTTATGGAAAATCCAACATATAAGGAGATGTTCTTTGGTTGCCCAGATCATGAGCACAAATGTGTCTTACTGACACTGACGTCTTGGCCTAAAAATTAAAAAAGTGTGGGATTTTTTGGCCAACCTTAGTTTTGGAATGGATTGTGTTATTTTGTTTTGTTTTGGCAAGACTCATTACCGGAGTTTTTTTTTTTTTTTTAAAAAGATATTTGTTTGCATTTTTAGACAATATTTATTTTGTTGAAAATAAATATATGATGCGTGAATTGCTTTACAATATAGAAATATATATAACTTGTTTTTTAGCTACAGTAAAATTTCTTTTTCCTTAAACTAAAATTGTTTTAGTTTTATATCAGGAAATTGATATGTTAATAGTTCTATCACCTCTGGTCTTAGAGGCAGTATAAGAAATTGGGAGATGAAGATGTATTAAATTATCAAATCCATTGTAAAGACCACCAGCCAAAAAAGATCCAATCTAAAACTAGCAGCCCCTAAAAAAAATTGCAAATTGAAATAAAGAAATTGTGCTATTGTCAATTTTTCATGTCATTATCTTCCTCTATTAAATTATTGATTAACGTGATGCAATCTACTCACCTTGACAAAACTATATTGTAATTCAATAATCTAACACAAACCCAATTGTGGCTAACTAGTTTCACATCATCCACTAAATACTAAACATTTCAAAGCAATTATAAGTTCTCATTGATTATTTTTTATGTTCTTTAAAATGAGGGGTATAATAGTAATGTTATTATAAAATGATTCTATTCCATTCCTTCCAATGTCACTTCCAAACGGTATTACTTACATTCCATTCCATTCCTTTATTTTATAACATCCAAACAAGATTTTTAAATTCCATTCCTTTCCCTACTAAATCCATTCCATTTCATTCCTTTATAAACTCCCAAACGGACCCCTAATAGGCATAAATGTTACTCAAAATTCTCAATATATGCTAGTATGAGATACTAGCCTTTGAGCACGTGCTCACGCGCGTGCTCAGATGCTCTTCTATTTTTTTAAGAAAAAGTTAATAATTTGCATTCATTATAATTTGAAATTACTACATTTTTTAGTCACAAAAAAACCTAGGAGTGTGATGAAAAATTATTTTACTTGTAAACGCATAATAATCATCACACCCCTAGGTTTTTTGTAATTGAAAAATGTAGTAATTCCAAATTATAATGAATACAAATTATTAACTTTTTCCCAAAAAGAATAGAAGAGCCTCTGAGCACGCACGTAAGCGTGTTCTTAGAGGCTAGTAATATATAACAAAGATATATGTTAGCACCATTCATATACATATATCACATAAAATTATAATATGTATTCACTAAGGTTAGGGATATTTATTTTGATGTAAAGAATATTAAATCACAAAATAAAACATACAAAAACTTATATGAATCCTTGATATTCAACTGCATAAGTTCATTACATAGATGAATGAGTTGTTATGTGCATTATTGTCGAAGCACCTATATCCATTTTCAACCACCCCATCAACCAAAATATAGAAAAAAGAAGAGGAAGATGTGTCTTTAATTGTCTTTGAGAATTTGGCACAGAGCAAATCCTTCCAAGGTTCTCAGTCACCTAAAAACAGCATAAATCCAAATTTCCAAAAAATAAAAAGAGAGTATTTTAATGCAATAAAAAAAAGGTAAAGAAGATATTAAAAATTGGAAACAGATTTAGTGAAGTTTTGAATGAAAAAAAAAAAAGGAAAAGAAAATAGTTGAAAAATATGTGGAGTTTTTCATTTCAGTCCTATAAATTATCTATAAATGTACCATTCTGTTGAATCCTAATGCTGACTTTTTGTTTAAATTTTTTTTCTATAACAACATAAACTTTTATTAAATTAAAGGAATTTTTTTAAATTGACATAGGATTTTCACCTTTAAAAAATCCATTCTTATTTATGTTTAACTAACAAATATTTTTTGAAAGTACATTTTTATGGATAAAAAACAAACTAAGTATTAAAACCCATCAAGAACAAATTTGAACCATTTTCACCCTATATAAAATCATAGATAGGAAAATTACCAATCCATTAAAGCTACAAAATTTGAAAACTCAAATTCAAACTATACCTTGTCTGCTCGTCTTACTGTTTGTTCTCAAACTTGGGTTTCTTCAAAAGGTTCCTTTACACCTACAAACTCACAAAAGAAAAGAAAATGAAAATGAAAACCAAATAATTTATGGAGATCGAACATGCAACAAAACTACGAATTTAAGTTGAATTCAATTGATGATAAATGAAATGAATAATCAAATCCAACAGAGTAAAATAGACAAATCAAACTTGAGAACCTCACAACTTTGTACTTTTTGAGAAAAAAAGGAGCAGAGAAAATAGAAAAACTAATACTTGAATCTCACATGTGTTACCCAATTTTAGTTTTGATTGGTGAAAAATATTGGGAGTTATTGATTGCTTGAATTTTGAAATTTCAAAGAATTTTTTTGAAAGAGAGGTAACTACCATGTACGTGTTTATTGGTAAGAAGTCAAGAGACAAATGAGGATTAGAAATCGACAATGTTTTTTTTTTTTGTGTGTGTGTATTGGAAGTTCTAATCTGTAGTAAAAGGGAATCTTTTTTTTTTTTTGGGTAATTGAGAAGTGGAAAACGTGGTTAGCAATTGTTGTGATAATTATATAAGTTTTCTGCTAATCAAAAAATAATTGTATAAGTTTATCTCTTAAAAAGTTTGAATTTAGTTTACAATTTGTTTAAAGAGGGAAAAAAAATTGAATTTAGTAATTGGATAAGTGGAAAAGGCAAATTAAAATTATTTTTTTAGGAGTAAAACAATAAACATGATAAATTTAATCGGCTGTAAAAAGGGGGGAAAATTTTGGTTGGTAATTGAAAAGTGCAAAACATTGTTGACACTTGACATAATAAAATTATTTTTTAAGAGTAAAACATGGGATAATTCATATCCATTTTTCTATTTTAAAATTAAATAAATAAATGAATGTATAGTTGCTTTGAAGAAGTGGGTTAGTAGAAGAGTGTTCCTATTTTGTAGGCAATATTTTAGTGCAAGTTAGACATGTATTTTTACCAGACTATCCTTTAATTTTGTCTCCACTTAAACTTAGAGGTGTAAGGGTATTTTGGAATAAAAAAAAAATCCAGTCCAAACAAGGGAACCCCAATAAATGAACGTATAGTTTCTTTAAAGAAGTGGGTTAGTGGAAGAGTGTTCCTATTTTGTAAGCAATATTTTAGTACAAGTTAGACATGTATTTTTACCAAACTATCCTTTAATTTTGTCTCTAGTTAAACTTAGGGGTGTAGGGGTATTTTGGGACAAAAAAAAATCCAGTCCAAACAAGGGAAACCCCTTAAATAGTAGTATAGATAAATTTTTATTCATAATAAAGCCGACTAGATGCAAAGACAAAGTGATATAATTTACACTTGCATGGAAATTTAGGAAGTTGGAAATTGAAAGTGAGCGGCTCTATTTTTTTAAGGCAGTTCTATTCTGCTTTGTATTGTCGCCCCGATCTTTGCGCTTCTAGCAATTTCTTTGTCATAATAAGCCTCCAAAAGGTAGTTTTAAACTTCTATTCATATTTATTGTAGAATTTAGTACTCTTCTTTTTGCTAGGTGAATTTTATACTATTCTAGGTGAAAATTATTAAATACTCTGGGAGAACTATAGATGTGTATTTCCTCCTTACATGAATTATGGGTTCCACCATAAATTTAATTAGTAGGACCTATAATTATGTGGGAGGAGGGAGTACGTATTTATGATACTCTACGAGTACTCAATAATTACCCCTATTCTACACTACTATATTAGGAAACTTATTAATTACGTATGTGGTGTACTGGTACATTACCATAAATTTAATTAGTTAAACTTATTTTTCATTTGTGACGAGAGTAATGAGAGAGTAACACATCACCTTTTTCTTTTCTTTTCCTTTTTAAAACAACATGTCACTGTCTTTCAAGAGTGTTGAATAATTGACTCAACAATTTTTATAACTTTTGACATAATTTATTACGATTGGTGCAATAAAAAATTGTGTCAATAATACACTGAAGTGAAAGTAATGTTATTGTAAGCATTGTCAATATTTATAAATAAAGAGAAATATTAATAAATACCCTAAGAGTATTGGTTTAAGAACCATTTTTAGAAATATTTTATTGGAAATTGATAAATCAATTAATTTTTCTAACAGCCTTTTATATTTTCCATAAAAGTGGTGTTAAAGTTTTCCTAATTTGGTTTATTAAAAATTGTCCTAAGAGCACAGTGTGGTGGGCCTTTTGTGATTTTGAGTTGGACTGCCTCCTGCTATAGTGGGCCCAAGTGTTCTAGATAAAAGAGTTGGGACCAATTCAATTGCAACTCACCCTAGTCCGACTTGCACACAAACTATGCCCCATTTGCCGAAACTTTTAGTCACATGCCCATGGTAGGAGAAGTTGCAACAGAAAAGTTATGGCAGATAAATGCAATAAAATAATGATAAAAGAAATACGTTTCTTATTAGGCAAAATAAGTAAGAGATTAAAGCAGGGAAAAAGAACACATTATAGGTGAAGTTGCAAAAACAAGAAAAGAAACAATAGCAATAAGTGGTAAAATCAAAAGAAAGGAAAGGATCATTCTATCGTGTTTAATTGTATTACGGGGCTAAGGCCAAGGAGGGAACAATTCCTCAACACGAGTAACCTCACTGGATAATCCTGCCATAGAAATTATCCACTTTGAGGGAATGGGCCTGAATGGCTTATGTCCAAACGAGTTCTTTATCATCAATAGAGAGTAGGCTTTTAGAGGGAGAGAAGGGATTAGTCTATTGGTGCACGCCTACCATTCTACACTCTCTGTTTCTTTTCTCTTTTCTCTCTGTTTTGTTACTTTGATTCTTTCCCAATCTTTTCTTTTTTCCTTAAGGCTTGCTCGTGTCGTGATGTGATGGTAGTGCTGTGATTCTCTTCTAGAGGTTGCCATTGTTGTTATTATGATACTGTGCATGGTGAGGGCCCTTTATATACAGCCCGTCGTGACTGATTTTTTACCATTTTAGCCTTTAACTAATTTTATTTGGATTAGGGTGTTTCTCCCGACCACCCACTGGTTTGTCAGCTGTCCAACCACCACCACTTACTTGTACTGGCTGTGCCACTCCCCATTACCAAACAAAGAATGCTATTTTGTTTGCTTGCTCACCGTGGCATTCTCTCTTGCTATCCCTCATGGCATGCACCTAGTGGTTCCAACTCATCATTTATTCTTTTGGGTGGGATGTCATTCCAACAGGATGTTACCTCCAAAAGAATATGAGCGAGAACCCCAGAATAGGCTTTCCCTACTCCCAACTGCCAGACCATGCCCTCTCTTACCTCTGACCCATAACCTACCACTCTTGTATTGGCTGGGTAAAGGTTGATAGTGCCTGGGCCTTGCGCGTGCTCCACTTCCTATGTACGCCAAAAAGCTTGTCTATTGCTCATATATTTGCCATGGTTTGGAGGCTTATCTATGCATTCTTCCGCTCATCCTTGACCTCTTATGACGTGACCTGTTTTCTGATTTTCATTCTTTATTGGCTTGCTCCTTCAAGGGCTGGGCCTTGCTTGATTGTGGGTTTTCACCCCTTTAGCCCATTCTTTGTTCCTTCCATAGTCTTGTTGTCATTCCAACCATACCACTTCGCCATTCCTGCAGTGGTGTTATTTAACCCATGCTTGCTGGGCCTTTTTGGGTCTGCTGCCTATTCTTCTCTCAATGACTCAATATGGTCATTGGATTTATACTCATGTTATTTTGGGCTTTTCTTGATTCATTACATTACTCGTGGGCTCTTTTGTCCCATTTCTTTCTTCTTGAGCATCCTTGGCCCATTTGCTTTCTCCTGGGGCTCTCGGCCCATTTTCTAATTCTGCATACCCATGAGCTTTTACTAACTCTTTTGAGCTCCCCTAACCCAATTAGCTTATCCTTCATCCTTGGGGCTCATGGGCTTTCCATCAACCCCTTACTTTCTTCCTTCTTTACTTTGGGCCAACTGCGGCCCATTCTCACTTTTCTACATTGCATAATGCTCATGGGTTTACTACTTCTCTCTCTGGGCTCTTATAGGCCCATTTGCTTTCCTCGAGGCCCATTTATTTACTTTATGGGCCCATAATCCATTGTTCCTGCCATTCAGGTTTAATGGTTTTTCTAACGATTCACTAACTCTTCTCTGCTCATATTGTTGGGCTTCTTCCTACTATTGGGCCTCAAAAATGAGCATCAACACATAGCTAATGTGATTCATTTTTTAATAGAAAGATCATCTTAATTAAAACACAACAAAATGAATTTTTTTTTTTTTTTTACTGCACGAAATGGATATTAATAGTTGTTGGCATGTGATTATGACAATAAGTATGTAACAAAATCAAACTTGAAGATTGTCATTTGGTTAGAGGAAGCAAATAAGACCTTACTCACTTTTATGGCAAACTGTCACTGCTTGGCATCATCTTCTCAAGCTTTAGGTAAATAACAGTGTTGCCAACATGCCTGCGTAGTCAAAAAAAAAATTCAACAAAGCTATCCAATTCATGTTAGCAGGTAACATGCAGCAGTCATTATAAATAGTAAGAGAAAAATTCATTAATAAATATTTCTTCTCATGTTACAAAACCAAAAGTCTTTCACATATTAGAAAAAGTTTTTTTCCTCCCTAAACATAATAATAATAAAAAATACATTGAACCCTGAATCTACACTGTTATTTACTTCTGGGAGTATTTATATTTTAAAGCAATGCTTCGTTGAAATGAATACATTTGCATTCTGAGGCCCTTTTTCTTTTCTTTCATTTCTAATCTTGTCAGACATGTTCTAATGCCTAGGCCCAATTTGCTGGATTTTCAAGAGATTTGTGTTGGATATATTTCAACAATTTACTTTTGTGATTAAACAAAAAGGAACAACATTCAGATCTAAATATAAGCAATAACACAAATAGATATGATAGGCAAAAGCAATAAATAGATACTGTATATATAAGAAGAAATTTGCAAATAATTAAAAACTCACAGACCAAATGCATGAAGGATGAATGATACAAATCAAGTCTTGTATTTGACACAATCTCCTTAAAGTAGATTTCACCCCTCACATAATTTGTGATTCTTTGAGACTCACGAACATCTGCCTCCTAGGATAAAATGATCTACAGCAAGGAAAAGAAGCACATAAGGTCCGTGTTCTACGAACTAATCTATGTCTCTTTCTCTCTCTTTGACTCAAATGCTAATGCACAAAATGTTTTCTCTTTGGGAGAGTTTCTCAAAAATTGTTTTTAATGAATGATGGACTATGAATATATACGTTACTGTACAGACACACTGTTTCAGAAATAACTACTGTATACAGACTTACTGACTCAAAAAATAAAATAATAAAATATTAGTATTATTTGGACAAGAGGACTCAGTCCACACTTGCCTAAAGCCCAACCCATGGGCATATAAACTCATATTTTTTATCATTTCCTATGTGGAACTTAAGGATCCTCACCACTATAATATCATGTTCAAGTGAACACATTAGGAGTCAATTTCTTATTCACTCCATACTATTTTTTCAAGAATTTCTTGGTACTATTTGTTTGTTGATAACACAAGGACTTCGCAGCAGAATATTGGAAGATTTATAGGATGAACTACCCTTTCATGAAGATACTCCAAACCCCTTGCAACATCTAGATATATATGAATTCTTTGTCCCCTTGCTTAGAATTAGGACCAATAGTGCTCAAGAGGCAATCCTCAATAATCAATAATGTTTTTTGGCCAAGAATTCAAAACTGAACTTGTTATCAAGAAACAAAAAAGTCGTACAACACATTACAAACTTCAAGACTGCCTTGATGAGAGCTTATCTATTTCATAACACAGTGGTTTGATTCATTGAGCATACAACTCATACACTTGCTTTTAGGTAATACAATTATTGAATATGTAAGGTTGAATTTAATCAACCATTTTGTTGGCTTTATTCCATGTCAATTTGCTTGTAATTCAGTATTTAGAAACCCTGTATTTAGGTGGGAATCATGTAAGGGTAGTGTATGAGAGAGTGTGAAAAAATGTTCAAGAGTGTGCACTCAAAAAGGGCCTCGCGACTGGATCTCGCGACTGGCTCGCGATTGGCAAGTCGCCAAAGAAGGCACACGTGTGAAGCATACAAGGGAGCTGAAGAGTCACGTCAGCTGCTGCACTACAGGACAAAAGTCCCAGGCTGGCCAGGCAGTTAGTTCACGACTCAGACTCATGACACAGTCAAGTCGCGAGGCCAAGTCGCCAGAACACCTTGTTTGTTACAAAGTTGACTCTTTGCATTCCATACACATCCTACTATATATAGACCCTTATACCCACGAAATGTAGAAAGCTTCCAGAGAGAAACCTTAGAGAAAAACAAGATTGACTCATTCATAATCTTCATCCTTTGATTCTTCAAATTCCTCTACTCTCACCCTCTCCATTGTTACATCCTTGAGAGGTACATTAGTCAAAACTTTTTGTCACCATATCTATATCTATAAGGAGGTTATTTGGTGCTTGGAAAGCAGTTAGTAAGGGACCAATTGATATTGGTTGATGCTATAGGCTATAGCAGAATCCGATAAGCTAGAGAAGACAAAGGTACGGCGTAACCTCATTGGAGCAAGAAGCTTGGAGGGCTTAGGTACACTGGGTAGATTAGGCTTGGAGGGTCTTCTACTGTTCATATATCCCAACTTCATTCTCTAGTGGATTATTGACCACTTGGAGGACGGCGGAGAGGTTTTACGCCAAGGACTTCGGTTTCCTCTTTGATAACACATCGTTGTGTTGTCTTTGTGTTTGCATCTCTCTTCCCTTGATCTTTGCCGTTTAATTTCTGTTGTGGTTGTGATTTTATTTGATTTGGATTGTTTTATCAATTCTGTTTTAGCTTATGATCATGTTCCGCACATACATTGTTTGATAATAAGCTTGAATTTGTATTTTGTAATTTGAGGTCTAAATGTTCATAGGTATTTTATATACTATTTGAACATTCTGAATAAAAAGTGCCCCCAGATGTGGAAGAAAACTCTACCTGGGAATAAATAAGGTGAATAAATATTCATCCATAAACAATACAATATTGCTTCAAAATGTAAAAAATAAAAACCCCTGACAAACATAATTGAACCACTACATAAAGATAACTTCAAATTCATCTCAATGTAGCCCACATCACTTGGTATCCATAATGATTTTAAATAAACCCAGAAGTTCAATTCCTTCATCAGAGACTATATAATTACACAGAACATTTAAGCACCTCCACTTCCACCTCCACCATTTTTTTGTTCAATTGGTCAATACAACAATGTGTTCAAATCTAATTTGGGTAACCTAATATAATGCCCCACTAAGAAATAGGAAAATAAAAGCATACTTTGAGGGTACTATAAATAGAATTAAAAGCATGAATTTGGAATCATGGAAACACAAATCCCCAACAACACATCAAAAACTTCAAGACTACTATGACGGTTCGATTCATCAGACATACAGCTTAAACCTGCTTAGGTGATATATTTATAAAATCAAGGATGCCCCTAAATGTGGAACAAAACTCAACATGGGGGAAAATAAGGTGGACAAATTAATACTCATCTATAAACAATTAGATATGGCTTCAGAAATTGTTTAAATGTAGAAATGGTAACCCTGCAAACATAAACTAACCACAAAATAAAGATAGCTTCTAATTCATGTTGCTAAGGTGGACAAATTAATATTCATCTACACAAGTATTTGCATCCTTGACAGTGTAACGGGGAGCTCTACCATACCGTGTCAGTGAAATCAAAGTCTACTTCAACATTTGTTTCTAGTTCCATAATCATGTTTCTTATACTCCTGTTGCAAGCCAATAATCAACCAGCTTATACTCCTCCTCCTCCATCTCCTACTCCTACTCCTCCTCTTCTCCTTCTTCCTTTCCTTCTCAGCCTTTACCCTTTCTCTGTTGAGCTTCAGAGTACAAAAGAAAAACAATCATTTTGGTATAAGCTAAACAAGTAGTCAAGAAAAAAAGCAGTATCAAGCTAATTCCTTGATTCCCATAATTTAGTAACTCCAAAGACGTAAGCCTTAGCAACATGTATTGACAATAGTTTCATAAATATTCCTTAATTTAAAAATAACAACATACGCTTCCTTTTCAAAACATGCATTCCCTCTTAAGCAATATTCATTATTCAGTTTTCTCCCTGTCACCTCAAAATGATATTTCTGTCAACTAAATAGTTTCCAAAAACTCCTTAAGCATAACTAGCTCCTGATTTAGGACTAGTTACTATTACTTCAAATTCAAGAAGATTAACTGTCCAACTTTCTGCCATTATTCATGCTATGAACAAAAAAGCTATTAAAGCAAAGAGTTCAAGGTAATATTTAAAATTGAGAATTCTATCTTTAATTGTTACATTATGCTACTACTCTTAAAGTTTTGTCTAATTAGGGCCGCTCACCCACATTTTACCAGTGAAATTTCCTATAAATGTCACCTAGATTCTCATCAATTATTGTTCTTTTTTCTACTTACAACAAGTGGGGAGGGGGCATTTGAACCCAAGTTCTCCCATGGGAATGACCTGATAGTGTCATTGAACCACAAGGCTCTGGTCTCATTAATTATTCCATAAAGAATACATGCAATTACACACACAATATTATTATATTCTATCTTGCCACCTCCTTATGCAAGACAAAAGCCACATATAGCATCGCTTTGATATCAATGACATTCGAATTACCATTACAGAAAATTATGATGGAAAGCTTTTATGAGTGTAAATTCCCTGATTTAATAAGAATAGGTTTATCTCTACAACAATATTTTCATTAGTACATTTTACTTGTAGCTATAACTAGAATGCTTATAAATCCATTACCTAAGCAAATAAATTAATATTTAATTAATATTTAATATTATTATGCCTTATGAGGACTCGAACCTTCACGATTTTCAATCTTTTGTGTCTACCATTTCAGCACCAAGATATCTTGAAAGTAAATCCTATTCCATGAAGCACAAATTGAAATTGTTTCCTAAGTTTCCATGAAAATCATTAATAAAGGTCCCAAACAAACACCCTTTTAGGACTTTAAAGCTTCAAAATTAGAACTATTAAGTAACGGCTGCAACTCCCAGCTAAAAAGGTAAAGTCCATTAAAGCAGTAGTTGAAGGCATCAGCAGCTAGCTGGGTTTTGGATCTTAGATAATATATACATATAGCCACCTAATAAATAACCTAAAAATCACCTTTCTTTCGTGATTGGTCTTTTCAACTCTGTTTCTGACACGTCTTGAAAATAAATGCTCCTAACGAAAACAAAAATTTCAGAAGTTAATGACAAAAGTGAGAATAAAAAATTTCGAATTGAGCAGTTTAAGTACTCTATGAATTTACAAATACTTACTTGTAGGCATAATTATCACCAAATGGTCCCTTCAAAAACAACAACTCATAAATGCTACAGCGAAAAGGAATTTCTGCATTTGCATCTACTGCAAAAGCCCTGATAATGGCATCAACCATGCAAGAATAAACACCAGGAAATCTTTCTGTAATAATTGGTTCAAGTTCTGAATGCAGGGGTAGGGATTCCAGTTTAGGTTTCTCTAACTGTACTCTAATCTGTTTAAAAATGAAATAAAATAAAATAAAAAACCACATACAACAACAACAACAAATTCAAAAGAGGAACAAAAGTTTGATAATAACCTAGCTGATTCTACATATTTGGTAGAATGAGTTTGTATAATATCAAAGAATAGATGATAACAAGTGTAAAAGAAAGCTTGATGCTGTTGCGGAAGAAAGCCAAGAAGAAAGGAAGCAAGTCAAATATCTAACTTCTTGCAATACGACAATAGCTTTAGTTGTATACATAAAAGCTACAAGTCATTTAGTGTTAGTATTAGTCAGTTAGTTATGTTATTAGTCACGTCTGTTTGTTAGAGAAGGAATCCACATAGTTTGGAGCTGAATTAGAGACTAAGAGGCATTAACCTAATTTATTTGTATAAATACTTTCCATGTACATGTTATTCATTATTGCAATACAAGATACTTTTTCATCAAACTTGAAGCTAATCCAAGAGTGTTCTTCAATGACATCAGCTTCCCAAACCATCACCATTGATGAAAATCATCCATTTTTTCTACATCATGGAGAAAATCCAGGTGCAATTTTACTTTCACAACCTTTAGTTAGTGAAATCTATCCTGCTTGGGCAAAAACAATGCAAAGAGCATTGAGTGCCAAGAATAAGCTAGGGTTTTATTGATGGTACTCTCACTTTGACTCCAACAATGGCGAAATCACCTCTGTTGGTTCAGGCATGGACTAGGTGTAACAACATGGTTGTTTCCTGGATTCTAAACTCAATTTCTCCAAAGATCCTTGCAAGTGTGGTTTACAGGGACACAGCTTTGGAGGTTTGGGAGGATGTGAAGGAAAGATTTTCTCAAGGGAATGGACCAAAAATTTTTCAGTTGCAGAAATATTTGGCTGGAATTAATCAAGGGGAGCTCTCAATCACAGATCATTTCACTTAATTGAAGTTCTTGTAGGATGAGATTGATAACTACAGAGCCTTTACATGTGGAAGATGTACTTGTGGAATCAATCAGAAATTGATTCAACATCAACTCCAAGATTCCGTTATGCAATTCTTAATGGGGTTGAATGATAACTATAATCAAATTTGGAGCAAGATCTTACTAATGGAACCTCTTCCCTCCATTAATAAAGCTTACTCCTTGCTAATGGACCTCTTCCCTCCATTTATAAAGCTTACTCCTTGCTAATGGAACCTCCTCCCTCCATTAATAATGTTCTTAGTTACTATATGGGCCTTTGCTCCCACTATAGTATAGCGTATTGAGATCTGTGGGTACAAAACTGAATGCTGACTCTGAATTTAACCACTAACCCTCTGCCAAGAAGAACACATATCCCTTTTTTCTTCTCTAATGCCATTGTGTAATATGATTCTTGAAAAAGGAAAATACATCATCATCTGGAAAGAAATGGGTTAATAATAGGTTATATGAATCTGCTTTTGATTGATTTGGTCTTTATTAGTTTAACAACTGTTTATTTGACATTGATTTGCAGGACTCAAAACTATAGATAAAGCCTCTCCAAGTCTCCACATACATGATTCCTTATAGTCCTTGCATAACATTATGGGAATACATAAAAAATAAAATAGTAGCCTCCAAGCCCAAGGTCAAATTAAGTTAATGTGCCAAGAAATGTTGGAAAAGTCGGTGACTGGTTCAATGTAAAATGCAAGGGAATGCACATATAATATTCACGAAACTGAATTTTTGTACACTTCATATTTAGGTTGGGACCATTACATTTATTGGGTTAAGTAGCTCGTTCTTATTGGATTTTAAAGCCAGAATTTACTAATGGAACCTCTTCCCTCCATTAATAAAGCTTTCTCCTTAATAATGAAACCTCTTCCATCCTGGTTTATACCTACTGCAAAAACCAGACAATTCTACCTCTATTCCATCATTGTCCAGCTTTCTTTCCAATCACAAGTTTTTCAATTCTATGAATTGTACTCTTGTTAATTTTGTTTCTAATTTGTCAAAACTATGGCATTTTAGACTAGGACATCCCTCAATCAAAAAAAGTGTGGTACATTTTTCATCTCAAACTTGTAACAACATTTGTTGCAATGTCTGTCCTTTAGCCAAACAAAAGAGATCACCTTTTTCTTTTCAATTATAATGTTTGTTCTTATGCTTTTGACTTTATTCATGTTAATATTTGGGGTCCTTATTACATTTCTACTCATGAGGGCTTTAAATATTTTTCGTCCATAGTTGATGATGCAACTAGGTCCACTTGGGTCTTCTTCTTGATGAAATCTAAATCAGAAACTATGCCTTTTCTCATCTCTTTCTTTACCATGATACATACTCAATTTGGAGTCAAAATCAAAGCTATCAGGTCTGATAATGGACCAGGATTTTGTATGATTGATTTTTATAACACTCACGGTATCATACACCAAAAGACCTATGTTTATACTCCACAACAGAATTCTGTAGTGGAAAGAAAACAACAGCATATACTTTCAATTACTAGACATCTTAGACTCCAATCTAACATCCCTCTCAAATATTGAGGTGACTGCACACTCACTACAGTTCATCTTATTAATAGGTTACCATCTCCTCTTTTACAAGACAAAACTCATTTTGAACTCCTTTTTCTTAAGCCTCCTTGTAGCCATTTAAGAACCTTTGGTTGTTTGTGCTATGCTTCAACTCTCCAAGTTCTCATGCCTAAATTTGATCCTAGGGCAAGGGTTTGTGTTTTCTTAGGCTATCCTCATAATGTCAAGGGCTACAAACTACTAGACTTACATTCTAGACAGATTTTTATGTCTAGAGATGTGGTTTTCCAAGAACTTAAGTTTCCCTTCTTGTCGACTGCTTGTGCTCCTCGCCCTATCTTAGTTACTACTTCACCTTCACCTTCCACTATGTTAAAGTTGAAGAAGATGGGCAACGACATGATAACATGTCATTTAGACAAAAGATAAAAGACCTTCAGAAGAACGACTGTGTTTTATGATAATAAAGAAGCATGAAACAGTTTTAGCAAAAAAAAAAAAAAAAAAAAAAAAAAAATAAGAAGCATGAAACAGGGTCGTTTCATTAAATGAAGACAACCCAAATTCAGCACAAAACGACAGCGTCCTATTAAATGAAGATTGGGTTTGTTATTGAGAATGACGACATTTCTAGCTAATGCATTAAGTCTTCTTGCACATGATAAATGTAAATAAGTCATTGTGTTGTGACATTTGTCATTTGGCAAAGCAAAAACATTTAGGGTATGTTTGGTAACTATTTTTTCTCCTTATTTTCTATTTCCAAAAACAATTTTATATTTTGAGACTAAAAAACTTGTTTGGCAACTCAAAATAGACAAAAAACAAAAATTATTCTCAAAACTCAATTTGTGAAGGAAACTGAAAACATGCAAAAGATTGTTTTCAATTTTTAATTTTCAAAAGTCAATGAAAATACATATTTAATTTAATGAATCTGTCTCATTTAATGAGTTAGTATTAGAATTCAAATCCTAGTAACAATATATTTTAGTATTTTCTATTTTTTTTCCAAAAAACTATCTTTTTAATTTCAACTAACCAAACATGTTTTTTATTTTAAAAATATATAAAAAAAAAATTCATTATATTCCCAAAAACAAGTTTATGAAAATAGAAAACAAAAACGGTTACCAATCATAACCTTAACTTTTCAATCTAGTACTCATATTTCTATTGCTCCTTTTGATCTTTTGCATAGTGATCTATGGGGTCCCTTTTGTGTTCCTACTCTTGAAGGTTACAAATTTTTTTTACTATAGTTAATGATTTTTCAAGATGTACTTGGGTTTATTTGTTGAAAGCTAAATCTGAAACTCAATAACTATTTGAGCAATTTTCAACACTGGTCAATATTCAATTCAATTCCAAAATCAAGTGTATAAGAACCGACAATGGAACTGAATTCATTATGCAATATTTTTTTAAATCAAAAGGGATTTTACATCAATTGCCTTGTGTGGAAGTACCTCAATAAAACTCTATTGCTGAAAGCATCAACATATACTTAATGTAGCAAGAATTTGAGGTTTTAGTCCTCCCCTTCCTTTACATTTCAAGGGCAATTTGTGTTTTGCTTCTACACTAACACATCAAAGGCACAAATTTGCACACCGAGCCCAAAAATGTATTTTTCCAAGTTACCCTTCTAGTATCAAAGGTTACAAAGTTTTAGATTTGAGTACAAATATCATATTTGTGAGCAGAAACATCATTTTTGATGAACACGTATTTCCTTTTGCAACTGTTCCTTCTACAGTTGATCTGAATTTTGATCGTTTTGTCTTTCCCACTTCTATACCTAATACCTATTCCCCACATATGGAGTCTTTACTTTCTACAAATTCAGCTAATCCAACATCAGAGGTCTTGCCTTCCAATCCTTCACTTGGCTCTAATCCTCCAATTCCTAATGTCCCTAAAGTTTTTCCCTCTATTGAACCTCCATGTTCACCTGCTTCTCAATCTTTACCTCCTACCAGAACATCTTCTAGAATTATACATCATCCTTACCTTAAGGACTATTCCTGTCTCTCAATTTTCACTTCATTCAACCCTCAATCTGGTAAACTCTGTGACATCTCTGATTCTCTTTCTTACACTAAACTCAATCCAGCCTATCACTCTTTCTTTACAGCTACTTCTTCCCATAGTCCTGAACCCACTTTTCACCAAGATGTGAAACATCCTGAGTGGAGAGCTGCTATGGACAAAGAAATTGCAGCCTTAGAGCAAAATCACACATGGACTTTGACTACTCTACCTCATGGTCATGTTCCTATTGGTGTAAATGAGTTTATGGGATTAAGTGAAATTCAGATGGCATCATTGAGATATACAAAGCCGGGCTAGTTGCTAAAGGTTATAGTATACTCAGAGAGAAGACCTTGACTATTCAAAAACTCTCTCCTGTTGTAAAATCAGTTTCAGTTAGGGTGGTTTTGGCCATTGCTGCCATGAAAGGTTGCCATTTACACCAAATGGATGTTAGCAATACTTTCCTCCATGGAGATTTGAATGAAGAGGTTTACATGAGCTTGCCTCTTGGATTTCATAGCAAGGGGGAGCCTTCTTTGGTATGCAAGTTGAACAAAAGCTTATATGGGCTCAAACAAGCTTCAAGGAAATGGTTTGCAAAATTCAGTGCTACCATTTTGGAGCTTGGCTTTAGGCAGTCTAAAAGGGATTACTCTCTTTTTACTAAAACTAATGGCACATCATTTACTATATTGGTAGTGTATGTGGATGACATCTTGCTTACAGGTAATGATCCCATTGCAATTAGAGAATTGAAGCAACTGCTTGATACCAAATTTGGTCTCAAAGATTTGGGATCATTGAAGTATTTTTTAGGACTAGAGGTTGCTAGAAATGAAAAGGGAATTAGTTTAAATAAGAGAAAGTATGCTTTGGAAATATTGGAAGATACTGGTCTAATGGGTTGTAAACCTGCTAAAACGCCTATGGAACAGAATCTGAGGATTTCCAAAGATGAAGGGAAGGTACTTTCAGACCCTACTCAATATAGAAGGTTAATAGGGAGATTGATGTATCTGACCTTGTCAAGGCCTGACATTACATATTCAGTGCATAGACTAAGTCAATACCTTGCTAAACCAAGAGAACCTCACTTATTGGCAGCTTAAAGAATTGTTCAATATATCAAAGGTTCACTTGGGTAGAGCATTTTCTTTTTCAGTAGTTCTGATCCAGTGAAGCAAGTCAAATATCTAACTTGTAATATGACAGTAGCAGCTACAATTAGTTTAGTGTGTGTTAGTAACTTAGTATTAGTCAGTCAGTTATATTATTAGCCATGTGTCTGTTATTAGTGGCTGTTTTTGCAGTTTAGAGAAGGAATCCACATTGTTTAGACCTAAATTAGGGACTTAATTAGAGGTGGTTAAGCCTAATTGATTTGTATAAATACTTTCTATGTTCAAATACATTATTCATCATTGCAATACAAGATAGTTTTTCACCAAACTTTATACATACCTCAGCTCTCAATGTTTCCTTACGGGGATCACCATCTTCAAATTTAGCCATTTCAGCTTCAATAGCAGAGTTATGATCATAAATATTGTCCTTCTCCTGATTGAAGGCAGCCTTTTTTGCAATGTTGATTGCCAGTATAGCTCCATGATAGTGTGAATGTAAATGCCTAAGGTATACTGGCAAATCACCGGCATTCTTAAAAGCACGTCCTTCAAAGTTATATACGTGTCCCAGCATTGACTCAGGAGTTTCATTCTCAACCTTTCTCCACCAATTTGAATACCCATATTTCTGAACTTGAAATCCGAAGGATTTATAGAAATGGGTTTTGTCCTGTATCCGCATATCCACAAGTGCGTGGATGAGTTTGTACTTGTCCCAATCGTTGTAGATAATAGGATGAAACAGTTGGAACATGTAAAACTTCTTTACCACTTGACGTTGAAGAAACAGCTCAGAGAAACCGAGGGTGAAGTATTTTGATATATCACGTGGTTTCAGACACTTCTTTACCACAGAAGCCATCATGTACCTGTAATGAACTAAATCCCTCGTTCTCCCAAGATTATCCTCACAGTCCTTAAACACTTTAAAGGGATGATAAACCATCAGATTCTCACGCCGAATACGTAAACGGTTGAGTAAATCCCCTGAAAAAAAACCCATTTCAAAATGGCCATATAATAATTTTGCAACTTCCCCAAACAATCTTCTGAAATAAGGTCCAAATTGTAGAACTTGGTTACTACTCGGATCGAACTCCCAAAAAATTTTCTTAGAATCAGTCGGAAGATGATTAAGAAAGTATTTAAATGTCTGTAACGTAAGACAATATGAAAAATAAATAAATATACACATGCATATAAAATATTATAGCAAATTATTAAAAAAAAAAAAAAATACCATAGACTCAGGATGTGGAGGATCCTCCAAGCATTCTGGGGGCGGTGATGGATACGGATTAGGCTCAACACTTTGAAAGGCTTCTATCACGTTCACTTCAGCAATTTTTGGATAGTAGTTGACTTTGGAAAATGCATGTAGATAGTCCATTTGAGGTTTCCAAGCTTTCTTTCTAGCCAAAAAGTACCATTTTTTCTGTTTCTGACACAACCCACTCTCTTACGCCAATCAATTAGTGCACTAAGATGCTCCACTTCCTTTCTAGCCAAAAAGTTTCCTTTTTTTTTCTCTAAAAGATTCCACTCTCTTACACCAAAATTTTGAAATATTGTTGACTCGTTAAGAAATGAACAATAGTAGTCGACTTTGGAAAATGCATACAGAGAGGCCATTTGAGGTTTCCAAGCTTTCTTTCTAGCCAAAAAGTCCCCTTTTTCTTGTTCACTTTTTATCTTCCAACATATTGAAGTCTGATGCTTTCTTCTTCATTCTTCTTTCCTTTTTTTTTTTTCTCTTTTCTTTCTGTTCTTCTTCGTGCTGGGTTTTTGCTCTTTTTAGTTTCTTCACTTTTTAGTTTCTTCTCTTTTTTCTTTTTTTCTTTTCTTTCTTTCTTTCTTCTTTACTCTGGTTTCTTCTCCTCTCATGGTCAGACCACACGTGCTCCACCACACTTTTTCTCTTTTTCTTGTTGATGCTTTCTTCTTTCTCTTTTCTTTTTTTTATTCTTCTTTACGCTTTTCTCTTTTCTTTTTTTTTTTTAAGGATTCAGTTAAGAGCACACATTAATCATTCATTTTGAGAAAGTTTTTATGGAGGATTGAAAAATTTGTCAAAACAATTAATTACTTTTTTGTTTTTTTATAAAATTTTTCTTAAAATGGTTTACTAATAGTATATGCCCTAAATACGTACATTAGTTTATCCTTTTTTCTTTTTTTTTTTTATATAGATAGAGTGATCTTCATGCTGGGTTTTCTCTTTTATATATATATATATATATATATATATAGAGAGAGAGAGAGAGAGAGAGAGAGACAAGAATTGAGAACAAATTTTAGGAATTTTCAAATCAAGGAAACCCCCCATATCAGGCATTTTCGTAAATATTTGGTGAAGTGTGGGACACACATGTGCTCCACCACACTTTTTCTTGTTCACTTTTTATCTTCCAACTTAGAGAGCGTTTGGATTCGGTTGATAAGTCTGCGTTTGCGTTTTGTTTGCTTTTTTTTTTTTTTTTCACGCGTTTTTAGTTTTTTGAGTGCTGCGGTTACTGTTCATGTACTGTTCAATGAACAGTAACCGCAAATTTTGACTTTTCCAATTTGTTTCAGCCAATCACAGCATATCGTATACTGTTCACGGACCCACAAATTTCACTTTTCAACAACTTTTTCATTAAAAATGGATCCCACGATACTATTCACACATTTAAAAATTATTTTGCTACAATGTTTTTCAGTTTTCAGTTTCAGTTTTCAGTTTTCAGTTTTCAGCTATATCCAAACGGACCTCTAAAGCTTTCTTCTTTCCTTTTTTTTTCTATTGTCTTTCTTTCTTTTCTTCTTCACAAAGGGTTTTTTTTTTTTTTTTTTTTTTTTCTTTTTTCTTTTCTTTTCTTCTTCACGAAGGGTTTTTGCTCTTAGTTTCTTTTCTTTTTTTCTTTTCTTCTTTATTTCTTTCTCATTTCTCTTTTTCTGGTTCACTTGTTATCTTCCAACGTATGAAGTCTGATGCTTTTTTCTTCTTTCTTCTTTCTTCTTTCCTTTTTTTTTCTCTTTTCTTTCTTTCTTTTCTTCTTCACGAAGGGGTTTTGCTCTTAGTTTCTTTTCTTTTTTCTTTTTTTCTTTTCTTCTTTATTTCTTTCTCATTTCTCTTTTTTTGGATCACTTTTTATCTTCCAACGCACTGAAGTCTGATGCTTTCTTCTTCTTTCTTCTTTCCTTTTTTCCCTTTTCTTTCTTTCTTTCTTTTCTTCTTCAAGCTGGGTTTTTGCTCTTCTTGTTCACTTTTTATCTTCCAACGTACTGAAGTAGTTCCCTTTTTCTGTCTCTGCACTTACCGAGATTAAAACTTGGGCTGAGATGGGTTTAAAGCTAACCACTAGGCTACGCTGGAGTGTTGAAGCTCTAAGTGGAAACTCAATATACTTTAAATAAACTTAACAAAATTCCATACCACTGAATTAAATAAACTTTCAATATTACTTTTAATTTATATTATAACTAATATTCATAATATTTTATTATATTATATATTTTAATTAGCCATCTCTAAAACGGAGTATAAAATATATTCATACTTTTATACTTCAAAAATTAATTATAACTTTTGTAGGGTGTAAATGATTTATGGGTCAAGCCGAGGAGGATTATGGCCCAAGTTCAACGAAATAGACTTTGGGTACCGCCGAGGGTAGTTCAGTCCTCGGCAGACCCAAAGTTCCCCCTCGTAAAGAAGGGTAAAAATGGTATAAAACTGAAACTCGGAAAAAAGATCTAAAATATCCAGGGAAAGCTGCCCTTACTGCCATTCAATGCTCTGAACCTGACAAAGCCGCATTCTTTGGCTTTTACAACCATCCCCAACGACTTTGAATATGGGCTGATGGGACAAGTATCAATCTAGGAAATGTTGATCCAATACGTGGACGAAGGACAATGAACGCAGGCAAATATAAAAGGAAAAATAAGTAACCTAAAAAGGGGGTTGGGAAAAATGGCCAGAAACCTGAGCCTCCCAACCCACCTCCAGGAGAAAGACTCCAGGGGTGTAGGAAAACTTAAACTGGTACGAACACCGTGAAAAACCCACCGCCTATCAACCAAGGTCTAGCCTTCCAAACCCACGCTCTACAAATGATATTGTTAGGGTCGTTTTACGTGCGAACCCGACGCTGTTACGGTCCGCCACGAATCGTGTCCCTACAACTTTTAATATATTTTTTCATGCTTTATTATTTTTTTATTAACTTTCTTATTTTAAATATGCTTGAAAATCAATTAATTTTCCCCATATATATATATATATATATATATAAGTCAATTATGCTAATTTTATAAATTTAATACCTATATCTATATTTAATTAATTAATAAAGTAATTATGACAACGTCGCGGTTCGATCTTGGTCGAATCTCGGTCTGACCTAAAAACCTTAAACTTCTTCCCTTACTGGTTCTATGAACAATCCGGGTCTTAAAACCATACTCGTTACTAAAATAACTCCTAATATATTTGTTGAGTAACTTTTAATGCTATGTCCACAATATTATTACAATAAATCTTAAGCGGTAGGCTGTTAAAGACTTACAAGTAGTTATTAATTGTGGGCAAGAAAGTAATTCCAGTTGTGGATTCAATATACTTTAAATAAACTCAATATACTTTAAATAAACTTAACAAAATTCCATACCACTGAATTAAATAAACTTTCAATATTACTTTTATTTTATATTATAACTAATATTCATAATATTTTATTATATTATATATTTTAATTAGCCATCTCTAAAACGGAGTATAAAATATATTCATACTTTTATACTTCAAAAATTAATTATAACTTTTAATATATTTTTTCATGCTTTATTATTTTTTTATTAACTTTCTTATTTTAAATATGCTTGAAAATCAATTAATTTTCCCCATATATATATATATATATATAAAAGTCAATTATGCTAATTTTATAAATTTAATATCTATATCTATATTTAATTAATTAATAAAGTAATTATGACAACGTCGCGGTTCGATCTTGGTTGAATCTCGGTCTGACCTAAAAACCTTAAACCTCTTTCCTTACTGGTTCTGTGAACAATCCGGGTCTTAAAACCATACTCGTTACTAAAATAACTCCTAGTATATTTGTTGAGTAACTTTTAATGCTATGTCCACAATATTATTACAATAAATCTTAAGCGGTAGGCTGTTAAAAACTTACAAGTAGTTATTGTGAGCAAGAAAGTAATTCCAGTTGTGAATTCAAATTAAAAACTTGTAACAACATGCCACTTAGGATTTATTTCAAAAGTGCTATGAAAATTTTATGGATGTAGCACTTCTCAAATATAAAACCATGACTATTTACACAACTTTCTCATAATTTGTACATGTGACGACTTGTAAGTGGTAAAATTATGAACCTATCATTTTTTTTCTCACCATTTATAACTTTTCATGTAGGTAAATTGTGATCAAAATTGTGAAAATTGTTATGATAGTAAACTAAGTCGTATTTGTGCCCAATCTATATCTATATACATCTAAAAGCTGAAGCATAACATCTATTATTGTTACGCTCCTATTGAGCCACATCAATGGCCACACCATCTATCCATTTTCAACATTTTCTCTCTTATTTTTAATTCTTTTTTTCCCTTATTAACCTCCCAACTTATTGTTATACTTTTTCTAACTTTCCCCCTCCCTTTTACCTTTTCATCTTTCCACTACTATCTACTTTAATATCACTTTTCCTCTATCCCTCTATCTTCCTTTATTTTTTGTTTTTCTTATTCCCTTCCTCTTACTATAAAGGCGGAAATCACATTTTCGTCCTTACATTTTCAGGTAATTATCACTTTGATCCCTAGATTTTATTTTTACCGCTTTTAATCCCTATCCTAAAAAACACTTCCCGTTTTGGTCCCTACCATTACATCAGAGACGAAAAATACATACGTGGCAAATGGCAGAATTAAAAAATATTTAAAATATTTTATTTTATTTAAAATAAAATAAAATTTTAGTTATCATTTAATTATTTAAATAATAATTGTTCTTCATGTTCTTCCCCTAAGAACATGGTTGCCCAGAAAATAAATTCAAGATTTTCTTCTCTTTTATTTCATTTTCTTAGCATCCAAACAAGTAAAAACATATACAAAACCATGATCAAACTCAGATACTTTAACACAATCAACTAACAAAACCCAAAACACTTAATCAAAAAAATAATAATAATAAAACAAACAAAACCCAAAACACGGTCAGATCAAAAAAAAAATACCAAAGCTCAAAACCAATCCTCATCAATAAAATACACCAAAACACAATTATGAGCTAGTCAGATCAAACCAAGGTGACCATCTGGGTTTAGAGAGAGAGAATATCAAATCTCAAAGGATGAAAGACTGAAAAGGAAAATGTTGTCCATTCCACATTTTACAAATTTTGTGCTTCTTTTCTTTTCAATTTGAGGATTAGAATTTTGGAATCTCTCTTTGAATTCACAAAAAGGGTTTGGTCTCAGCAATGTCTTCTTCACAATCATCACCAGGATACTACAACACGCCGCCAACGCCGCCGCCGTGCGCTCCGTCTTCGCCACAGCGTCCATGGCGTGAGCTCATCCAACCATTCTCCTCCTTCACGCGCCCTTACACACTCGGTGAAGCCACCACCCGCGTCAAGCGCAACCTTGATCACTTTCGCATGAACTACACGTTCATCACGCTCCTCATCCTCTTCCTCAGCCTCCTTTGGCACCCGATCTCCATGATCGTCTTCCTCGCCATCTTCGTCACCTGGTCTTTCCTCTACTTCCTCCGCGACCATCCACTCCTCCTCTTCCACATCACTGTCAACAACCGCATCGTCCTAGCCTTGCTCTCCATCATCACCATCATCGCTCTAGTCCTCACCGATGTTTGGCTCAATGTCCTCATTTTGCTAACTCTGGGTTGATAATAATATGTGGGACTACTTAACTCTGAATTTGTATTTAAATCTGGGTTGGTTTTTTTTTTCTTTTGAGAAACATTTGGGTTGGTATATTTGTTGTTCTTGTTCAAGATACACTTAGATATTGATTCATGTGGTTTTTAATTTTTAATTATGTTTTTATTTTTTTTAATTTAGTTAAAATTGATAAATTAGTTTTTTAAATTTTAGATGCTGATGTGGCATTTTTTAATGTCAAATAACATTTTTTATTATTATTTTAATGGTCACGTTAGCTTTTAGTGTGCTAGTAGTGCACTCATTTTGCCATGTGTGCATTTTTCATCTTTGATGTTACAACAAGGACCAAAATTGGAAGTATTTTTCAAAATAGAGACATAAAACAGTAAAAATAAAATCTAATGATCAAAGTAAGAATCGCCAGAAAATATAAAGACGAAAATGTGATTTCCGCCCCCTTATAAATCTACACCATTTGATACACCACACAACAAAAAACCACTCACATAATATATTCTATATGCCAGACACGTTAATACTCTTTATTCTATTTTTATTCATCATATCTCTCTCCTCTCTCGTTAAATTCGATTCTCTTTTCTCTCTCTTCTCACGGATACCTTTCTTCTCTACCTTCCTTCTTCTATATTCTCACAAACATGAAACAACTACTCTGCTCTCCCTCCGATGGTGTTGTTTATGGTGACCGTGGATGGTAGTGGTGGTGACGGTGGCGGTGGATCGTGGTGGCTAACCTCCATCTTTCCCGTTTTGAGATCTCCATCTTTTCGTTGTTCATCCAAATACTTGCCTCAAACTCATTTTCGCACCGATTAAACTCCTATCTCTTCATTTTTGGATGATTTTTGGTGGTGCTTGGTGGTGGTGGTGGTGGTGGTGAGCTATCGGTGTTAGCGGTGGGTTGTGGGTCTATTCAGATTTGATTGCTGGGCTGTGGGCGGTGACTGTAGATTGGCTTTGATGGGTTGATTTGTGTTTGACCTATTGGATTTAACTGATTTTAGTTTTGAGAGGAAGAAAAACTAACCCTCTCCCTAACCCTTTCAATCTCTCTAATCTAAACTCTTAGCCATCTCTTTTGTTTTATATCAATGGAGTCTCTTTTTCCTTTTCAATCGAAACCCAATACTAGGGCGGGTCAGTCTGTCGTTTTGGTTTGTAAATCGAAACCAAATCCTATAGAGGCGGAGGCTGAGTGGGAGTTGGAGGAGGAGCTGCTGAAAAGTTGGGGGAAGGTAGATGTTGTTGATGGTGAGTTTGACGTCGCTTTCTGTACAACAAGCGAGTTGGATGAAGCAATGGTTTTTACGATCAAGATCCCAGACCCCGAAGCCTGTCCACCTCTTCCATACTTTATTGATCAACGTCCACGTCCACCTCCTCCTCCTCCTTCAATACTGAACCATATTAAGGGAGTGAAGAAAAAGAAAATCACCACCAACAACAACAGCAGCTTCAGCTTCACCCCAAAGAAGATCAGTCCGGTTTCCAAAGTCGCCGAAGAAGGGCCGCCGGGGCCTTACCCCTCTCGCTACTACGCTATGTTAGACGACCATCTGTATTCTGTTGGTGGCCCTGACCCTCATTTCTCAGCTTCAACTATTACAGATGTCTACAAAAATTACACACTTTCAAGTGACAACCCTCTCAACATAGTCAGCTCTATCCCCACTACCGACGTCTGGATGCTCAACCTTAAATGTCCTGGCAAGGGTTGGGAACGTGCTCCATCCATGAAATATCGTAGACAAAACCCTCAGACCATTGTTGTTGATGGTAAGCTCTATGTTTTTGGCGGCGGTTTGGGTTGGTTGCAACCCAAAGATACTTTCTCTGGCTGGATGGAGGTTTATGACCCCAAACTGCGTACCTGGGAAACCTTGCCGAATCCCCCAACTTATAGCAAGATCGGTATGGATGTCATTTTCGCACACTTGAATTTTAAAGGCGAGAAGCAGATCATAATAAATGGGCCGCCGGTACTTGAACGAGATTCTAATGAGAAAGGTCATTACATTGCTTATGATGTGGAATCTCGTTCTTGGAATCATAGGTTTAATGAGGCTCACCTTTCATGGGCAGAAGAAGTTCAATGTAAAAGAGCGCAAGTTGTTTCTACTACTCTTTATTGGACTACCCTTCTAACTGAGTACACTGATATGATATTTATCTACGGATATAATGCGTATTCGAGAGGGTGGACTCGGAGAAAGGTCAATATTAGATCGATTTTAATTGAGGGTGAAGATTTCCTTCCAACCGGTCCTGGTTTTCTCCACTTAGCTGATTTTAAATTCTGCATTCTGTTGTTTTCCTACCGCAGACCTCATTATTATCTTAATTGTCTCATATTTGACCTCTATGGTGAAGCGAGTAACACATCCATTCTTTCCGTTCAGAAATACTTGTTGGATTCCTGTTTACAATTTCTGGACTGCATGATTGTGTAGGTTTTCTCTTTTCTCTTTAATTATATCCCTTTCATCTCTTATGCCATGCCACACACGCCCATATATTATTCTTCTCATTTTTTATAATTATTCTTCGTACTAGTGGCAAATCACACAGCAATGGTCCGTCCCGTTCTACATTTCGAATTGGGGAGTTCTGGTTTCCTAAGGATTGAGTATACAGGTATTCTTTATTCAATGTTCTTATGCATGCATTTATAAAAAAGATGACATCGTCAAATCACACAGCAATGGTCCGTCCCGTTCTACATTTCGAATTGGGGAGTTCTGGTTTCCTAAGGATTGAGTATACAGGTATTCTTTATTCAATGTTCTTATGCATGCATTTATAAAAAAGATGACATCGTCAAGTTTTTGTTTTTTGTTTATTTTTGTTTTATGTGACTTTTGTCTTGCATAAGGTGGTGGCAGGATAGAATATAATAATAATAATAATATTGTGCGTATAATTGCATGTATTCTTTATGGAGTAATTAATGAAACCAGCGTCTTATGGTTCAATCATACTATTGGATCATTCCCATGGGAGAACTTGGGGTCGAATGCCCCCTCCCCACTTGTTGTAAATAGAAAAAAGAATAATAACTGATGAGAATCTAGGTGGCATTTATAGGAAATTTCATTGGTAAAACGTGGGTGAGCGGCTCTACTTAGACAAAACTTTAATGGCATGTTTGGATATTTAAAAAATGAGAGGGAGTAGAGTAAAGAGATGGAGAGTAATTCAATTACCTTATTTAAAAGTTTTTTAAGAAATGAGGGAGAGGGGTTTGGAAGGATTTAGAAGGGTTTCAACTACCTCTAACCCCTCATTTTTAATTCCCCCAAATTTGAGAGATTTGGAGGAAGAGTAGAGTAGATAAATTATTGACCAAATAAATTCCCCAATTTACCCTTTTTAAGTTAACAAAATTACAAACCGATTATATTAATAATCTTTGTTTATTTCTTGAGAAAATTTAATGTGAATGAAAAAAAAAAATTGAATCTCACTATTTAGACGCCGCCGAGTCATCTAAATAGTGACTGTTTCTGTGCCTGTTTCTAGCTGATTTTCAATGTTCTTTTGGCTTTGGAGGTCCAAAATTTCACTATTTTTCACGATATATTTCTGAACTTCAATTTACTTTTTTTTTTTCGCTTGGAATTGTGTTCTTGATCATGTTTTATCAATGTGCACTGGTACTTTTAGCAGTACCTGATCTGCTCTATTTGGACTTTGAGAAAACAGAGGAAAATGACAGAAACTTGTAGTTAAAAACTGTTATGTATACAAGTTTTTTACAATTACCTACTTGGCCGCCTTGGATTGAAATTTTTTATTTTCTCGAGAAAGCAAGTTAGAGTGTTATATATTTCTTCGTGTTTTCTATAGACTTGCATTGTTTCACTGAGAACTGTCTCTGTAATTTTCAGGGAAGCAACAAGAATTCCTAGTCTGATTCTCGAGAAAAAGAAATATGGCCAAAGAATATCTATGTTTGTGTCACGTGGTAGTGGTCTTCTCGGCAACTCTGGCTTCACAAGCTAAGGCATTTACCAATCCACTCAAAGGTAATTCTGTGGATCCCTTTTTTTTCTTTAATTCTAGTTCTTGATTTTCTTGCGTTTTACCTTGCATTGGATTCTTTTATAGGAAAATTGATATAGTTTAGGTATTTTAGTGATAATCTGTGATTAGAATGTTCTTTATTCTCTATTTGGTTAGTGAGAAAATGGAGGAAAATTTTAATTTAAAAAAAAAAAAAATCAAAGAGAATAGTACAACACTCGCGCTTCCATATTGTGAAAGCTTCATTGTCCGTGCTCACAATTTTTGGCGGGAAAATTGGGCCCATTAATCATAGACCAATGTTGCAAGTCCATTTTCAAATAGGGGTAAATTTGTCTATTTAAATTATTTCCTCTCTTCTCCATCCTAATTTTTAAAACATCCAAACAAGAGGAAGGACTAATTACTCCATTTCCCTTTACTAATTTTAAAAACATCCAAACAAGGTAGAGGATAACTATTCCCCTCTACTCCCCTCTATTCTCCTATCTTTCTAAACTTCCAACCAGACCATAAGAGTAGTAACATAATGTAACAATTAAAAATAGAATTCTAAATTTTAAATATTACCATGAACTCTATGCTTTTATAGTTTTTTTGTTCATAGCATGAATAATGGCAGAAAGTTGTACAGTTGATCTTCTTGAATTGAAGTAATAGTAACTAGTCCTAAATCAGGAGATGGTTATGCTTAAGGAGTTTTTGGAAACTATTTAGTTGACTGCAGAAATATCATTTAGAGGTGACAAGGAGAAAATTGAATAATGAATATTGTTTAAGAGGGAATGCATACTCAGAAAAGGAAGCATATATTGTTATTTTAAAATTAAGGAATATTTATGAAACTGTTGACAATACATGTGTTAGGGTACTTTTTTTTTACACCTAATTTTATTTGGGTACCACCTATTTATTTTCAAACACCACTAATAAGTTATTGGTTTTCTCAAATATTTTTTGCTCTATTATTATGTTAATCACAAATGTTTCATATCTCATTATCTAAATTGGATTATGATATAAAATATCACAAAAAAAAGCCCAAAAACTCATATTTTATCCAATTTTATTATCATATTCTATTTAAAGCCCAAGAATACTTATACTTGACAATATTTGAGAAGCCTATGATTCAAGTCTATAGCAAAACAGTTTTATCAATGGAATTCAAATCCATGATCAAAGCCCATGATTTAAACCCATGGCAATTTATTTATCCAAAGTCCAATTTTCATTGGCAACATCAAAGCCCAATTCTCATTGACAATATCAAAAACCCAACTTACATTGGCACTATTTAAAGCCCAATTTTCATTGGCAACATCAAAGCCCAATTCTCATTGGCAACATCAAAACCTAATTCTCATTGGCAATATCAAAAGCCCAACTTACGTTGGCACTATCTAAAGCCCAATTCTCATTGGCATTATCAAAAGCCCAACTTGCGTTGGCACTATTAAAAGCCCAAGCTAACTACTTGACACTATTCTATCAAAAGCCCAAGGTTATTAATACTTGGCAAAATACTATATCATAATTATTTCACTTAAAAGTCCGATAATGAACAATACGTTAAATTCTTAAACATATTATTATAATATTACAAGCTCATGGAATTTATGAATTATCTATTCTCAAAACCCATGGCAATCATCTTGTAAAAGCCCATGGAAAGTTATGATTGTTAGACCCATGATATATATTTATTTCATGTTATAAACCCATGAAATACATGGACATCGTTTGCATCGCGACATCCATAATATACACCTTCGACACTCATGTAAACATTCAAACCCACAAGATTACCATTTAAGTTACGATGCGATTATTAGAAACCATGAACATTATTGCAACATGGAATTCATCAAAGTAAATATTATTTACAAAAGTATTTTGAAACTTGTCCTATTGTTTCAAATATTACAACTAATTGCCCAAAGGCCCATTGCAAGTATTCATGAAAACTCCCAAAATATTTACTAATAAAAGTCCATGAGGAATGAAAGCCCATGGCAACATGTGCACACAACCAAGCCCATGTGAGCAAGCCCAAGCAAAAAACACCAGCAGGAGGCAAAGGAGAGTGGGCAAATAGCCCTTGTTCATTCCTAATCAAAAAGAGCAACTAGGTACTCATACAAGGGAACCAAGCCTTTGAGAATGAACTAAGGGCTGTCCCATCAATTTTCTGCCACCCTCTGCCTGACGTGAACAGTGCCCAAGGGCTGTCATATCAACTGAAGTTAAAAGGATGAAGGGACTTCATCATCTTCCTCAAGACTGCACCTCTAGCGAAAGGAGAGCTGAAACCAAACTTCAACAAATTGATGTTATGAAAATGTTAAAAACATTCGAGATGTGATTCATGTGCCAAGCCCATGAATCCTAAAGAGGAAAATTTGGGAACATGTGGTTTGGAGGGCATAAAGGGATCTCCAGCGAAACCCCCTGAAGTGAACTTAGAGCTTGACACCTGGCTTGGGGTGTTAAAATCTTACTTCTTGGGAGTCCAAATCTCAGTTGCAGCATCAGGATTCGCTCTTGATACACAATAATTAAGCTCAGCCTCGAAAATCTTGGCATTTAATGCAAAAAACTCTAAAATCTCATCATTACCCAAAGAAGCAAGACAACCCCTCAAAGTGGATTTTCCTACTTCTGATAAAAAATTCCTGGAAAGTTAAACCTTAATTCGTCACCTCTAAGTAGTCATACGTTTTTGGATTCTTGTCAATAAATACTTCCCTTATCTCCATTATAAAAACACAAGCAACTAACCAGAAAGGGAACCTAGCTACCCTCCTCTGACACTTTGGATTCGTTGGCCATTTTTGCTGGTGGTTCAGCTCTCCTTAAGCTCACCACTCATCATCTTCAGCCTAGACTCATCTAATCCCAGATATTCTTTTCACCCCTCTACACAATCACAGCTCAAAAATGTCCTCCAACTAGACACAAACAACCAATTACTTACAAAAAGCTTCAATCTCAGTATTAATTTTATCCCACTCACTCAAAACAATCCACATTCACCTCGTTCATGCCTTATAAACACATACCAACCAAAATCTTAGCTTAATACTTGCTGCACTGAGCTGGAGATCTTTCTCTCCCTTCATTCCATCCTTTTTTTCCTCTTTTATTTGTAACTATGGAGCCTTTAATCCTTATTTAGTATTATTATGATGAAGGTTATAATGTTTTGGAAACTATCTCTTCCCATGGAACCTTTAATTTTTACTTTTTATTTTACGGTTGAAAGATATAATGTATATGTAACAATTGAACTTTTCCCTCACATTGATGTAGTGATGGCTGAAAGTATAACGAACTCCCCTGATCGAGACATGCAAGGACCCCCAGGAGTTAACACATTCCTAAACTTATTTAATCATTGACTATTGGACTATTTAAATCTATTTTTTCTGGACTAAGTGTAATTTTACCCTTACCGTTGGAGGATTGATTTGAATTATGATGTTGTAAAAGGACTAATAATATAACAAACTAACAACACTAACGTGTTTATTATGCTTTATTGTTGTCTTCTTGTTAGGGTGCAACCTCTATCTCTTGCTTAGGCGGACTTACACCACACCGATAGCCTTTGGGCTTTATTTCAAGGGCCTATTGTCGAGTTTCGGCTTGGCTACCCCATATTCTATTTAGGAACATCAAAATTTTCCCCTCAACAACATGTTGCTAAGGCTTATGTCTTTGGAGTTAGGGAATCAAGGAATTTGATTGATACTGCCTTTTTTTCTTGACTACTTGTTTAGCTCATCCCAAAATGACTGTTTTTCTTTTGTACTCTGAAGCTCAACAGAGAAAGAGTAGAGGCTTAGAAGGAAAGGAAGAAGGAGAAGAGGAGGAGGAGGAAAGAGAAGGGGAGATGGTGAGGTTGGGCAGAAAATGCAGAAATATAAACATAGGCACAAGGATGGCAGGAACAATGTTCATTTTTCATGTTTATAAATTATATATATTGCTTCCTGTAGTACAGTCATGGTCTGCCTGCTCAATTCAATTATCTACATTGTCTATGGTCAATACTTCAAGATGTTTCTCCCCCTCTTCTTTGGGTTTGCATCAATTTATTTATGTGTGATGTATGTTTTATTCTAGAATTATTATTTTTTTGTTTAGGGTGTATTTGGATAATGTTTATTTGCTGAAAACTGAAAATTTATTACTGAAAATACTGTAGCAAAATAATTTTTAAAGGTGTAAACAGTACTGTGGGACCTAAATTTACTTAGAAATATGTGTTTAGGTGAGTTTGGTGGAACGTGAACAGTACCCATGAGACCCACTAAAAAAACGTTAAACGCGCGGATTAGGCAAAACGCCCAATCCAAAAGCACGCTTAATCTTCAAGTGAAAATAGAAGCTTGGGTGAGAAAAATCTTACACCAGTAATATTCTATTAGCCGTCATTTTCTATCTTTTGTTTTGATAAGTGCCTTTCATCTATTTTTTTATTTTTCTTTCTTAAACAGCAAAGTTTTGTTTAGATTAGAAACCTCTGCCATTAGATTAGGCTGCATGCACTATAAATATTTGTGGATCTGGTCTTTTTTCTCCTGAGATTAATTTAAGGTGCATGTTTATTCTACATTGGCTGTCCCCAGTAAAATCATAAACTGGATTGGAAACTTGGAATTGGCACTCTGCAATGTGCTTTAATTGAAGAATATAATGTGATTTTTATACAGCTAAAATTTTTTGGTTTCTCACAACAATGGTAAATTGATGTTTGAGCTTTTTCATTGTAGCAGAGGATTCTTGCATTCTTATTGGCTTATTGTAGCTTAATTGGCAAGCCAGTTGCAAGCTAATGCAAGGTATAATTTTATCTGTTATAAATGACACCTTAATTTCAATTCTTTGTGCTTTCAAGTGTGTAGCAGTTGTTAACTAAATGGAATCAGGTGGTCAATGTAACATCGGTTGTTGTAGCTTACTTGCCGCTACCAGCATCTTTTTCATTTTTTTTTAAATGGTCATTAAATATGATTTAGGCTTCGTTGTTTTGGTTGGATTGGCTCTCTGCCATCAATATACGCAAACCATCATGGTTTATGGAAAAATAGGCTAGTGCTTTTGAGGTGTTATTTGCTTCAAAATAACCTCTACAGCGTGCTTCATATACAGCCAACATATGTCTTGCTCCCTTATGATTTGTTTGAGAGAGAGAGAGAGAGAAGATGATGACGTGAAAAGCAGAGAGTTAATGCTATATTTTTCCTTTAATAAGAAGAGTTAAGGTTTTTAAATCACTAATTTTTAGAGAACAATAATGACTTGAGCATGAGTATTTTTTCACCGTTAAATCTAATAGAAATCAATGGTAAAAAAATGTGCAACTCTTGCTAAGTTTTTTTTTTTTTTTTTTTTTTGTGAGAAATCTGACAGGGAGTTTTATCATGAAAACAGAAAACTTCTGTCTTTCGTTACAAGAAGAGAGACATCAACTGGGATATCCTCTAACCAATACTGAGGTGCATGCAAAAATTTAGCATTTTTTTGCTAACTTGTCAGTAACTGAATTGCCAATCCTGCATACATGATTAAAAGCAATAGTTCTCAGACTTGAAGCAATGACCCGCGAATCTTCGATGAGGTGACCAAAATGGGCGAGACAAACTCCATTTGAAATTAGAAACTGTTAGAGATATATTATAGTGTGTTTTATAATGAATCATAACATGTGTATATATAGTAGAATAAACCCTAAACTAATAGGCTTCTAGTACAAGTAGGAGACTTAACTTGCACACAAAGTAGAATTAGGCTTGGGCTTATGCTAATGGGCTAATATATCTCTAACAGAGACTTAATAATAATCTCAGCATCGCCCTCGAAAACCACGTCTTGGAGACCTATTTCAGATGCAAAGGCTATAGCTCTTCGACAGGCAAGAGCTGCCAGTGCCTGCCCTTCACTGTCCCGAATAATGACTCTGATACCTGCTGCTGAGATGTCCTTAAACAAAGCCCCGTCAAAATTTGCCTTATAACAAGAAGGCAGAGGGGGATACCACTGTTTGGCCGAGCAACAGATTTGGGGGAGTGCTGAGAATCCGTAACAGCAAAGAACTCAAGTAGGCTAGACATGGCAGTGGAATAAACCTGGGAGTATGGCAGTGAAGCTTGCTGCAACCGGGTAGCATTTCTCTTATGCCATATGCTCCAACCAATCATGGCGAAACACTCAGCAAGGTTTGGCTCTCCAATCTTCAGAATACCCATGAATAAGTCACTAAACGTTGCAAATTGGTCTAGAAGGCGAGACCGACAAAATTTAGCCTCCCACCATATTTCCTTGACCATCTAACATCCCCAAATGGCATACACTGAATCTTCCAGCTCCGAGTTGCAAATATCACTAGTGGCATTTTTGGTGATGTGTCTTCTAATAAAATGCTTAACTTTGGCCGAGACCTTCAGACCCCAGATATTGTTCCAAAACACCGAATGGGCTGCTGGATTAGACGTACCTGATTGCAGGGAAGCCTCTTTAGCCAAAAGCAATTTATAGGCACAGCTAGTCGTGTATCTGGGATGCATCTGTTACTTAGGGGCAAACTCAGAATAGACTTTGCTTCGTGAGGTAGGAATTCAACAGAAATCCTGTCCTCCAACCAACGTGGACCTCCCTCATCCATAAGAGTACAGACTCGGGCATTGAGTGGCAGCCTTTTCTGAGGGGATATGACCTTACCCTCTGGTAACCATGAATCACCCCAAATTTTAACTTTCCGACCATCACCTATACCCCAAGTAGAACCTAGACCAACCACATTCCTAACCTTCAAAATGCTTTGCCAAGCATACAAACCTCCAGTCTCAACATCCTCATCCATGATTGAGCAATTGGAGAAATACTTAGCTTTGAAACATATACGTGACATCAATTTATATAGTCATGTGATACAATAAAGAGCAATTAACAAAAAGTTAAAAATTTCGTTATCCCGTGCAATGCATGGAAAAATTCATCAAAAAAATATTTATATATGATATATAAATTGATATTAGAGAATTTGTAGAAAAGAGTAACATTATTAAATTAAATTTTGTTTAGAAAAAGAAGAACGTAATTGAATCAATTTTTTGGTTTATTTTAATAAAATGATGAGTTCTAACCAAATAAATAATATAATATAATATAATTAAATGTGGAAAAATGCTCAACAACTTCATATTTTTTTTCTATTACGTCTTCCCCTAGATTGATAGAAGTTGTAAGATAAATTCCCTAATATTTGAGTGCTTGAACATTGAATTTGAATGGTTTAATGTGTAAGTTCTATAAATCCATAATCATAGTTTTAAAAAATATTTCATCCTACCGAAAGTCTTGTAGTTCAATTAGTATGTTCAAGTGTTGTTTCCAACTGAGATATTCCAATTTTAATCCCTCTACATTCAAGCTTACGCATATTAGCAAAATGGATATCTTGCATCATCTTAATGATGTTACTACTCTATATAGCTTGAAATGATTGTATATCCAAGTGTTTGTTGTAAACTATTACGAAATTTGCAACCCTAGGAATAAAAAATGTTGCTACTTGCAACAACAACAAAAAAAAAAAAAGACCTCCATTCTAGACTCACAGAGCAAATTTATGAATCCTTGATCCTCTTTTGGCAAACAAATTTATTGTCCTATCTATGATGACTTTCTAATAGTGCTTGGATAAAAGTTGAATGCCACTTAAAAGAAATGGGGACAAGGAGAATAAAATGGGAATAAAAAAGGAGGATGATTTAGAAAATTAGAATTGCAAGAAGACATTTCTAACCAAACTCAGGTTGGTATTAGCGTGCCGCATCTTATGAAATAGAGATTATGCAACAAAATATGAGTATGGGGTTGCAACATAAAATGCATGAGGTTAGGCTAATTCACTGACAACTAAAGGCATGAGAGTTGAAGAAAAATACTAACCAATTCAATTGGCTATGTTTATTTTAAAATGTTAGATGTTTTATAATTTTATTGATGAAACGAAAATATACAAATATAAGACATCTCTTAAGCCCAAGTATGACACCTAGTTTAAGTTGCCTGATGGGTCTACCATAGTTACACAACACAAATTCAATAACAAACTACACTTCACAATTTTCACCCCACACTCCTCTCACCAATTCAAATAGGATCACTCACTCCCAACAATCTCAAACCCTTGATCCTCCAACTACCTTCCACTCCCACATCACCGTTAACTCAACCACAAATCTACCATTCCTTGGTATACCAACCGAGCATCCATGAATCCCTTGGAACCTAGCAGAAATAAGTCAATAACAAAGAAATAACCCATTGGAAATTTTTTTATTTCATATTAGTGCAAGCCCAAAGAAATTACAAAATAACAACAACAAAAAATTCTCCACGAAACAAGATCAAATTCACAAAACTAAATCAAGATTATTATCCATTAAAACACAATTAAATACTGAAACTTCCTTCTAACTATGATTATTTTGCAATTTAGTTGCTTATGGAGGCTTAGGGCTACTAAGCTTTGGAATGATTGTTGGGGCTTGTGATTGTTACAGGTCCTTAGATTTTGGGGATGTTTAGGCTGATTGTGGTATTGATTGGGATCTGAAAGTGGGGTTTGTGACAGAGGCAATCGAACATGGTGGTGGGAGATTAGCTCCACAATGGTTGTTTGGTTTTTGGGTATTCATGGATTATGTCAAAGGAGGTGGCAGATTAAGGGGTGTTGATTGCTGTTCAATGTTGTTAAAGTTAAAGAAATCATCTGAATTTTAAGGTTAGAGGAGAGGCCAAAGAGAGAGAAAGAGGAGTCACAAAATAGAGAACCAAAGAGAAGAGAGGAGTGGCATAAGAGTTCAGGTACAAATTCTAGTTAAAAAAAAAGTTAAATAATTTTGTTTAAAAATAATAATAATAATGTGGCAAGCTCTAAGGAGGTCAACAAAAAATTAAAAGCTTTAGTTATATATATATATAGGGTTGGGTTCAAGTTACACCTGGTGCAACTCTAAGTAATATTACACCAGCCAAATTTATACATACATACATATATATATATATATATATATATATAAGCATGAAACGGGATCATTTCATTAAATAAAGACAAAACAAATTTAGCACGAAACGACTCCTATTAAATGAAGATTGGTTTTGTTATTGAGAACGACGATGTTTCCAACCAATGCATTAGGTCTTCTTGCACATGATAAACATGTGGGTTTATTACCTACTAAAGCTGGATTTAATTTTCTGTGAATTGTTGTTATTAATTAGTTAGAGTTTCAGGATTTCACAATTAGTAGATATTTTTAGTTGGATATTTTTCTGAAGGTTTTGTAAAGTGTATATAAGTCTTTGTATAGTGTTGTAATTATTCACTTTCATTCAATATGATATTGCATATTCATATTTAGAGAAAGTGTTCAGAGAGAGAGAGAGAAAGAAAGAGAGAATTTCAGATTCTAACACACTAAATGTTTGATCATATCCCTACTCCACATCCACTTTCATCTATCCCATCTGCTCCATTTGATTCCAATTCAAATGTTCCTTCTACAAGTGAATTTGAGCATTTTACTCCCCAGGCCTTGATTCAGATTCAAATACCGAACCAAAACCAATTCTTGATCCAATTCATGAATCTATTCGTACACTAGAAACTGTACCAGATAATGACCCTCCTGTTCTTGATATTAGGAGATCCACTAGAATTCCTAGTCCTATTCCTAATTCAATTCATTTTAGGAGACTTGTTAACTAAAGCACTTGGTTTTCATCAGTTTCCTTTCTTACCATCCAAGATGAGCTTGATTAACTTTCATTTCCCTGCTCATCTTAAGGGGGAATATCAAAGAATAGAAGATAACAAGTGAGAAGCAAGTCGAATATCTAACTTCTTGTAATACGACAATAGCAACTACAAGTTGTTTAGTGTGTGTTAGTATTAGTCAGTTAGTTATATTATTAGCCACGTGTTAGTTTGTTAATGGCTGTTTTTGCAGTTTATAGAAGGAATCTGCATAGTTTAGAGCTAAATTAGGGACTTAATTAGAGGTAGTCAAGCCTAATTGATTTGTATAAATACTTTCTATTTACACATACATTATTCACTATTCACTACCAAAAAAAAAAAAAAATTATTACAACGGAAAAAATTGTTGCAATAACATTAGAGTCATTGCAATAATTGATATGGGTGTTGCAATAAAATTTGAGGTAATAGGTTTGTGCAACAAAAAATTTTGTTGCAATAAACTATAAAGATTTTAATGACAACTTTGATGCAACGAAATTTTTTGTAGTACAAACCTATTACCTCAAATTTTATTGCAACACTTTGCATAAACTATTGCAATGAATCTGATATTATAATAATGACTTTTTTCTGTTGTAGTGAGTCTTTGGATTTAGATATGGCTTCTCATGTTTTCTATGTTATCCTCTCACTCACAGGGTTTGTGTTTTTGGGTGAGGAAAGGATTTATAGAATCTCTATCAATATAATGAAAGAGATGGAAAAGAAAGATGGGAACTTGGTTTTTCTCAAGGAAAAGCTCTCTCTTTTCTCAAGGAAAAGCTCTCTTTTTTCATACAAAGGCTTGACTTCAATAATATTCACACCTTTTGCATTTCTAGGGTTTGTCCAACCCTTATTTGAAGCCTCTTGCCACACCTCACAACTGTGTGTGTGCTGGCAGATGTGCAATGGACAGGTACATAGCAGAGTATAGAGATCGTGCAACTTGTGACTTGGTCGCCCCCTAGGGTCACGAGTTGGTTGTGAGGTGCATGTCTGCACTTTCATCCAAATTACATGCCACGTGGATCTCGCACGCAAGCTAGGTCGCAAGCAGGTCACCTGCAAGTCATGATATCACTAGCTAATGTTACTTCAAATTTTCAAGAAGAGACTCAAGTACCTTACCCCAAAATACATGAAAACCCAGAAAAACAGTACATCAACATTAATCACATAACTCATTGCTTCATCCAACTTGATTTTTGCACAAAAACAAATGTCAAATTCACCATCAATAACATCTACCTTCCCCCAAGTTTTCAGCAGCTCCTCATCCACCTCCACCTTCATTGGATTGGGTTTTGATTGACAAAACAAAAGAGATTGCTAAAGGTTATGGTTTGGAATGCGAGAGAGAATAAAAATAACACAGTTTGAGAGAGTAGGGAATTTATATAAAAGGGTTAGAGGATGTCCGAATTTACTACTCCTTTCCATTTGCCCTTTACATGGGCCTTTAAGCCCATTTTAAGGACATGGGCTCCTTTCTATATTCTTTGTGTTCTTCTAGCCTAATTTGCCATCATTAATTGTGTTTTTTTTCAATAGCATGTATTTTTGGATTAGCTGTTTTGCTTCATTGCTTATATGCAACTTTTCAAATCTTTTTTAGCAAATCAACAAAAAGCTTAGTATCAAAGAGTTGTTTATCCTTGGATGAGGAACTTTTCGGCTAGCCTAGACTACAAGGCCCACTCATCTGAGGAGGCCCACTCGTCCAAAATGGAGGACTCATTGCAACAAATGTAACCCACACGTACTCTCATGACTCATCCATCACACCTACAAAGGCGAACAGGGAAAGCACTTGCGAGCTTGGCTTTGGAATTTTTTTTCCATTTGGCCTTAAATTTTTAACAATTTCGTTAGCGGTGATTTTGCAAAACAATGTGGAAAAATAGCATCTCGAGTTTTTAAAACTCAAGTTTCATTATAGAACTCGAGTCTTAAATGCTCAAGTTCCAACGCTGGCAAACAAAATTTATCCACGTGGAACTCGAGTCTTATAGACTCGAGTTCCTTCATTATTATATGCCCTTCAACTCTATTTCTTCGTTCTGGGTTTCTTCATCTTCCTGAGTTTCTTCTTCTTCTTCATCTTCGTTCTGTTCTTCTTCTACTAGGCTTCATCTTCGTTCTGTTCTTAAGAAAAGGGAAATTGGAATTTACCGAGAGTAGAATAGCAAGCAGTGGTGGATTCAAGAACCAAAAACGCAATTCTAACGAAGAGAAATGGCAACACGATCCCGAGCACCAGCGCCACCGGAAGCAAAAGTCCGGCTCAGAATTTGACAACTCAATGCCATCGTCGGATCGTGTTTGAGCTCATTTTTGAGTGTGAGATCTGGAAGGAAAATATATATAGAAAGCAAAAGAGATTTGAGATTTGAAATGCGAGGAGAGAGTGAAAATGGCAATGGAAAAGCATTTACCTCAATTTGGGAGACTCAATGAGATCACACAACTTCATTGTTAAGGTTGGTTTTTTTTTTTTTTTTTGGAGATGCTTTTCTTGTTTTATTTGGTTTTTGAAAAAAATTTCATATGGGTTGCTTCTTCTTTGCTCGGGACTAAGGGGATAAAGCGACTCACTATATCGAGCTCCGACGCCGAGAAGGGATTATCGGAGACGGCAAATTAGTCTCATATTCATGGATTTCTTCTTCTTTGTTCTGCTGGGTTTCTTCTCCTCCTTCGTTGTTTTTCTTATTCTCTGTGTGGAACTCGAGTCTCACAAACTCGATTTCCACATTTTTCACTAACAAAATTGAGTTTTAGAGACTCGATTTTGATATTTATGTGGCATTTTGCTGTCCAAGTCATCAAGTATAAAGCGAGTCTCTGAGACTCTATTTTTGTATACAACTCGAGTTTCTAAAACTCGAAATGCTAGTTTGCTAAAACCTTTCAAACGTGTATTAACTTACTATTTTGTTCTCCCTTACTATGCTATTCTGCAAATATCCCCTTTGGCTTTGGTAACCATCCGTTCCCCCCCCCACCCCCCAAAGACAAACGAGTGAAGGTGGCTATACAAAGCCTACCACCCTACTACACTTGCATAGAAATTATTACATAAGACTCTCCTACATTCTCGCAACTGTCAACAAATGGATAACTCTCATCTCCTACAAATCAGCTGAACGATAACTCTTATGGTGCGTTTGTTTCACCTGAAAAGCATTTCAGGAAATCATTTTACACTCTACCGTGTGTTTGGTTGCACATGAAAATTTTGGTCAAACGGAAAATCATTTCTGTTGACTGTAAAATGTGGCTAGTTGAAGTGTAAAATAGATTACAAATCTATTTTACCTTTAAACCATTTCCAGAAAAAAAAAAAAAAAAAAAAAAAAAAAAAAAAAAAAAAAAAGAGAGAGAGAGAGAGAGAGAGGCCAGTCACCATCACACAGAGAGAGAGTGTGAGACAGAGTCGCCCACCGTCCAAGAGAGAGAGGCCAGTCACCTGAACTTGAGATTGATGGCACCGCTATCTGGGCCATGCCTCTCCCTCATCACCAATCTCCAGCCATCACCGATCCACCCCTCCCTCATCACCGATCCACAAACACCCAAGACCCACCTCTCCAATCGCCAGCCATGCATCGACGAGACAGGTTGAGCTCCGATCTTGACAACCAACCGCAGGCCATGCACCGTTGTCACCACCCAAGACTGATCTCATTGCCGCCGCTGAAGACCGATCTCTCTTTCCCTCAATCTCTCAATCTTTCTCTCTTTGATCTCTGATTTTTTTTTTTGTTGTTGTGGTGGTGTTTTGGTGGTTTTTGTGTTGTGTGGTTGGGGGTTTTGTGTGGATAGTGGTAGATTTTCTGTGGGTGCTGGTGGATTTTCTGATATAATGTGAAAAATTTGTAGGAAAATAGCATTTTCAGAATGTTACCAAACATTGGAAATCGTTTTCCAGAATATTTTCCATTGCACACCCAAACGCCCGAATTTTAATTTTCTTACGGGAATTCATTTTCCCCTACATTCATTTTACACTCGGAATTTGATTTACATTGAACCAAAAGCAGCCTTAATCCCTACAATTCAACTAAGGTGGTTATTTACAGACCTCTATCTAAAAACCAAGACACCACAATTTCAAGGTACATGAAAAAACTCAATTCTCAAGCTCTTTCTTTTGAGTTCATTGAGATTATTGTGAGTTTCTAACTTAGGCTACGTTTGGTTCGATGTAAATCGAATTCCAAGTATAAAATGAATATAGGGGAAAATGAATTCCCGTAAGGAAATTAAAATCTGGACGTTTGGATGTGCAATGGAAAATAGTCTGAAAAATGATTTTCAGTGTTTGGTAACATTCTGAAAATGCTATTTTCCTACAAATTTTTCACATTTTCTCAACTTCCAAACAAATTTTATATCAGAAAATCCTCCACCACCCACAAAAAATCCACCACTATCCACACAAAACCCACCACCACAACACAGAAACCACCAAAACGCCACCACCACCCACACCACCACAACAACAAAAAAATCAGAGATCAAAGAGAGAAAGCAGATCAGCGACGAGATCAACCCAAAGGAGGAGATAGATCGGCAAGTGGCGAACGACGAGATCGACCCAAAGGAGGATGAGGCGATCGGTCATAGGCAACAAGACCGATCAAGCTAAGGCAGGCTTCATGCGACGCGAACTCGACGGCGCGATCTCACCGACGCATCTGGGGTTGGGGCGCGATCTAGCTCGCTCTCTCTCTCTCTCTCTCTCTCTCTCTCTCTCTGCGCGTCTGTGAGTCCGAAAATGATTTGAAGGTAAAACAGAAGCGCAATTCATTTTACGAGGTCAAAGTGCTTATTTTATGGTCAAATGAAATGTTTTTCCGGAAAACTCTATTTTCCATGCGCAACCAAACACATGGAAAGGTGTAAAAGGATTTCCTGAAATGGTTTGAAGCCAAAACAAACGCAACCTTAATCTTTGGAGAGTCTTTGGCCAGCACCACATTAGTGCGCTCTGAGGGTATCTCCATTCTTCAAGTTTCTTGATTCTTCACCTTTTTCTGACGACTACAAGTTTGGACGATCGACTTACTGACAATTTTGTACATCGTCATCCTTCAAAATATTAATCAACTTTGTAGTTTGTTATGTCCAATTACACTATAGTTTCTATTTTGTAGGATGTTTACTTTTAAGACGGTCCTTTTACTACAGAGATAAATTTTGGGTTTTGTTGTTGATGTAAAATATTATCAAGGTGTATAATTTATAGATGACATCAATTTGTGTTGCTTTTCCTTTAGATTTGGACTTGTTAGTTTTTGGAAGTATTTAAAATTTTAAATGAAGTTCACTTGAAACAAGGGAAGAATAGGATAGCTTTGTGACCTTTTGAAATGGAAAAAACAAGCACCTAGAACTTTTATTGCGTGGCTTACTTTTATTAGTTTTATGAGTATCATGTGTATCATGTTAACTATGCTCCAAGAATATTTATTAGTTTTATGAGTATCATGTGTATCATGTTAACTATGCTCTGAGAATATTTAATAATTTTCCCTGCCTAAACTGGACGAGAAACGGTATCAAGGGAACTAAAAAAGAGAGGAATAATGAATGACCCTATACAACCATGCACATTGGCAGAGCGGCTTAAGCATTCAAATATCAACCATCTTTGCTGCTTTCTTATAACAATGTATAAACTACAAACAAGCCAAAGCAATGCCTCAATGAGATTTTAAATGCAATATCAAAGCTATGGAGGTTTAAATCACAACTATAGTTATTATTACAACCATGTACAAGACAAAAAAACAAAGTGATATAGAATGAATCTAACAAAAACAAATGAAATGTCTCCTTGTCATGCACTACCTAAACTCAGCAAAGTCTTTAGAGAGGGGAATGTGTATAAAAAGAAAATAAAATCCGGAAGTTCATGAAGTCCTCCATTGCAACTCAATTTGAATACGCCCATTCTTCGAGTCTATAAGATGGTACTTCTCATTTATTCGTTTGTTGGAGATAACATCTGAAAGATTGATGTCAATATAACCCAGGGATTCCTGATTTTAATGAAAACAGTGTCAATCACATCTGAAAATTAAAACTATGATAACTACATTACAGTACCCAAAAAACAAAAACATACTATTATATTCGGGTAAAGCATGTTCATGAAGAACTGGATTTATTAATAAATTGTCATCAACCAACCAAACTAACGATAATCGAGAAGTAAATTATGTACCTTTGGATGCAGCAGGCCCATCCTTGATGAGGTGCTGACCACCTCTACATGCAGTCTGTCATTAGTGGGAGGCTCTTCCAGCATAAATGTGAATTCCTCCTCCCATCTTGGATCTCTGTTCTTCTTTACATGCTGTTCCATAAAAATAAAAAATCATAATCCATAGACCATGAAGCAACCATATCATCACTACTGACCCCAAACAACCCATCTTAAAGGTGAGGGTAGTAAATTTATAGAACCATATTGCTTTTACCTAACCACTGCGCAGCATATACAGAAATGAACTACATGCACAAGTCTAATGACCTATTTTAGAAACCGTGCTTTCCCAAAGACATAGAAGATAGCTGCTTTTAAAGGGTATTAATTGAATGGTCCCACTATCTTCATACCTTAGTCTTTCTCTCCTCCCCTCTGAATAGAATCCGTGCATATGGATTAGTATGGTGCTTCCCTTCAACATCTTGAGCTTCATGAACTATAACTACCAGTATACCTCCACCAGCAGGTGTCCCATCTGGAGCCTTCTTTATCGACTTTGATTCTTCAAAACTTTTTGGTAATTCTTCCTCTTTGAAAGGTTTGTATGTCAATTCCAATACAATCTGCCCACGTGACTTCTCGTTCTGAGGATCGTTCAAGTCCATATTCTTAAGAAGGTCAAGTGTCAGAACTTGTGGCTCATCAGGGGTGAGGTCTTTCAGAGGGACAACATTCATGCCCATCTTGTCAGGTTTGCCAACCTGAGAATAGGAAATAAAAAGCTTCAGACACAGCAACATAGAAACAGGAAATACCACTTACCTGCTATTTCAGTGTAATATACCTGCTCCCAATCATAAACATGAAGCTCTAAAGCCTGGGATTGTGGATCTTTAACGACCATATTGAACTCCTCATTCCATTCAGGGTTCAAGTTTTTGTGCTTCACAGTTGTCTTCTTTGATGGAAGCTTATCTTCTGTGAGTTTTAGTTTCACATATGGGTCCGATGCACCTAAGAGATCTTTCTTTTTTAGTTTCATAGCCCTCAGAACCTTAACATGGAGAATTCCAACAGGCCTCTTTGAAGCTCTATAATTTCCAACCAATATTGTTAGCAAAAAAATAGAATTGACAATGGAATGGAACAAATACACAGAAGAATGCCGAAACCTACTTCGTTGGATCCAAAATAGGCACATCCAGGGTTTTGGGCCACAGATACATGTTGGCAACCTGATCTTTGATAAGTTCCTGCAGAAAAATCTCTTCCAACAAAGTTAAAACCATGGATCATAAAAAACAACAAAAACAAAGCCTTATTCCCAAAATGGATCATAAATACCATAAAAAACATAATTGATAATTATACTTGAATAAACAACCATCTACAGCATTAAACACCACTTTTTTTTGTGCTGTTCAGGGGAACACCACTGCCCAGTGATATAAAGTAGAAATAATTAACAAAGCTTTTCCTTTATCTACTAGGATAGCTAAAAGGAGAGAAGAGTTAAATGAAATATGGATGTACCTGGACAAACCTGTAAAGGCCAGGTATTGACATAAGATCAGCCCCAATAAGCCTTAGTCCAAAGTCAACATGTGGCTGCAAAACAAAAGAAAATAAAATTGAGCTTTAGTCTACATAAAAAGCATTGATTCTAGTATTCTGCGATGAATAATCCCACAGCAGTCTAAAAGCCAATTACCCAAAAAGATGATTCCAAATTAAAGATCACCCAAGACATCCAATATTAGAATTTTTTCTGAATGCTAAGTGTTTAAAAAATTATCATGGTATGGCATTTTCAGCTGGGGCTACAATGCCAGAGCCATCAACTATGTGGTACCAATACTGGCAAATTATACACTAATAAAACAGATAAAAAAGAAATGTTGTTTTACTTTTATCCAGTTCCCACAACTAAACTGACTGCCCAAATCTTTGAGTACAAAAAAAAATTCTTTGGCATGAGACCTTGGAGTACCTCATATTCAAAATTACATCAACACCTCTAAATGTGGCAAAACTTTTTGAAAGTATCCCTGAAACTTTAGAAGTGGCTTGTAAACCAACAAAAATAACAGGATATTTAAGTTCCTAAATAAGCAAATTGGGATTGAAACTTGCAGGGGTATTTTAGTTATTACTTTATGCCAACTAATAATTTGAAAGCTCTATTTACCAAACTATATATGGGGTGACTATGTTCCATGTAAACTGTAATGCAGTTTCTGACACATCTAACATCTAAATCTCCAAGGGCTCAAGTATGCATGTAAACAGTAAAGTGCAGCTATAAGTACAGTTTTCAGACCCATATAACACCTAAATGTCCAAATAATAGGAGACCAGGCAACAACCAAATTCTAGCAACTTTCTGAAAATCGCTCAACTTAGTGTTTCAAAACAGAGGAAGACATAAAAAAGAGTTATCAAAGGAACTTCAACCAAAAGGCATTTTCAACTCCTCTTATTTAAGCTGCCTATTAAATAAGGACCCAAGAACACTGTCCCATAACCGCTAAGGCCATTACACCTCTTGTATATGACAAGGATACCCCATCATTAAGCATAATTGTTGCGTGGACTTAAGCAATATAGACCCAATGGTAAATAACTATACACATCATCACAAACCTTATCCATGAGAGACACATGGATATTGGCAAAACAAGGAAAGCTTGGAACCAAGGGCTTCAGAGTAATACGTGGAGCAGCAAATACTTGCAAATCCACCACCTGAAATCATTGAGACTAAACAGTGTAAAGAAGTGGTATAACTCTTTCTCTCTCTCTCTCTCTCTCTCTCTCACACACACACACACACACAAGTAATAGAAATTCTTCCTTGCACAGTAGACTAAACCAATCACCTGGGCAGTTGCTTTCAAACCGAATGCTTTAACAGCAACAGTGACATTGGGATTTCCAGCCCATTTTATGGATGGTTCCATAATCAACTCCTTTTCATCAGTTAAGTAAACTTTCATTCCTGACATTACAAAATTTGATGAAAAGAATTAGAAAAGAGTTCTAGAAATACAGAGTACAAAATAAATAATGAAGATATACAACTAATCAATCAAATATATATAGAGAAAAAAAAAGGGACTTCAAAGGTGCTCCTGATATATAAAGCACTATGGATCTCATAGTAAATGCTGGTAGAGAGTGGGAAAACTAAGTTTGGTTACATAAAAGGTTGTAAACAAGGCAAGGTGAGCCGAGTATTAAAATTTTTAGAATTGTTCATTTAATTTTATATCGAACACAAGCCGAGTTTGAACGCATCAAAAAACTTTTTTTTTTAAAGAAACAACACATCAACGAACTAGAATACATGTTCAAGCTTGGTACATTTTCTTGTTGAACAAACTCAAGCTTGATTAGCTTATTCTTTTCCTATATATGGTAAACACTACAACTAGAAAATTTTACCCCTTTACAAATATATGCTAATAATTAATAACTAAATTATAGCTGAAACTAAATTACTTGAGTTAATTAGCTAGAACAATTTTCGTTTATAAATTCAATAAAAATTAGATTCACCAACCCTGTATTGTTAAAAAATTATATATAATAACTAAAAAATTGACTATTTATATTAATAATCAATCACAAATAATAATATGATATTTTATGAATTTGTTTACAAACTTAGACGGTCCACTATCAAGTCTATAAACAACAACAAACCCTAATCCCAAATGTTTTTAGGTCGGATATGGATCCTCAACAAAGTAGTTAGGGTTGGCCACATGTATTCTTTTCCTCCATTCTATTTTATCTTAAATCTTACACAATCCACTATCAAGTCTTCTTTTTTATTTTTTATAATTTGATAGTTGGGAGAAAGGATTTGAACCCTAGATATCTTTGTTACAGACACCAGGAGGTGCCAACCAATTAAGAAAATTAAGCTAAGAGCCAAGCCAATTAAGCTAAAAGAATCTTGGCCACTATCAAGTCTATACAAGAACATTTACATGTATAAACATAAACATATAGTTTTATATATATTTAAATCGAGTCTTATACTTGCTAGATTGTTCACAAAAACATTATTACATTTGAGCTTGACTCATTTAATAGTTGAGCCTCAATTTGGGATTCATCTTGCCTTGTTTGCTAAATAAACTAACATAAAAAACTTTTTCCCCAAGACGAGCCCAAACTATTAATGAACAACTTGTTTCATTTACAATTACAAAGTAATACCAGATTCTTGAAGCCTAAGAATCTCTAACAAATATAAGATCAGAATATCCATCAACCATGTAAATAGGAAATTATGACGAAAAAGAAACATACTGCAAACAACCAGGAGAGACTTATCTTTTTTTTTTCAACTACTAGCATTTATTTCAAAAACTGAAGATGGAACAAACAGTGAGTCATGTATGCTAAACTTTCCAGATTGTTGGGCATAAGAACACAAGAGATGAATCCAAAAACAAACAAACAAACAAAATTTCTCAGCAATTCCAGTGACTAACAAGTTACAATAGCAGTTCCCAACAAAACAGTGTCCCAACAAGATTTTAAATGTAAAATGTATATGTACATGAAGGCATCTTTAATATCCTTTCAAAAATCTTCAAATATCAATACCCCAAATAACACTAATCAGGCTTTCTTTGACAATGTTTTTCCTCCATACAAAAGCTAGCTACAACGTAAGAGTTTAAATGACAAGTTTCAATGAAATAGAAAAACTATAAAATCAGGTGCATCATAGCTACGAACCTTGAAAAGTTGGTGGTAGGGACCCTAATGTAAGAGTTTCAAATTCAACGGACTCGATTTTATATTTCGGAATTTGCTCAGCAATTATAGGCTTCGCAATGTTCTTTGCAGTCTTGCAAATTGCCTATGTAAGATAAATTAAAGAGTCTCAAATAATCAATATGAACAGATAAGTAGAAGCAATAAGGAATTGGAAAAGGGGAAAAATCAGGAGTAGTCCCACAGATACAAAACCTTGTCAAGATAAGGCCACATATACAGTATAAACTTGTTTAGCCAGTCAACCTTCAGGAAAAAAAAAAAGAAAAAAAAGAATGAGATTGTCTAAATACAAAACAAATCAAGACCCAGAAAACATTGTAGCCTGAGGAAGTTACAAATGGTATTTACATACACGATCATAGTCTGGATTTTTCACCCATAGTGGTATCTCAGGAAGCATCCGCTGCAAAGTTTCTGAGTCATGCTGAACCAAGGGACGGATTTCAGGATCCTGACCAAGCCAATCAGAAACCAATTAAACTTAACCTCACATGTTAAAGTGAGTTAGATTCCAAATTTTAGGCAAGGTTATACCCAAAACCACCCACATTTTCTCTTCGTCTTCTTATAGATGAGACGCCCTTTCATATATTATAGAAGCATTAAATTGGCTAGAATGCTAAATATTGAACTGAAAAGTATCATGCCAGAATTAAGCAAAATCACCGTGTGTACGTGTTTACTAGGAAGCCAAATAGTCTGCAAACTGCATTTCATGCATAAAAGAAAGCCACACAATATATATCATTCTTGGCCTAGCAGAGATCAAGATTGCCACACTAATATACAAGCTAGGAACAAGAGAATTCAAATTCATCAAATTAGTAATAAACCTTAACACTATAACATATCTACTACAAGAAGCCAATGATAATTATCCTCAAAATTTTCCCATATATAGTAACATATTATATCCCTTTCCTTCTCTCTTAGTCACAAACATTCTCTAGGCAACAACAAACCAAAACAAAAGACCAAAGTCACCAAACCAAATCACCTACATTGGCAAATAACAAAAGTCACACCATGTATTCATATGCATTAGGACTCCACTTCTTTTTCTTTCACTTTGTTTTGCTTTCTCATCAACCCAACAAGCATCCCAAAAAAATTTTTAATCTATAACTGCAACCAATAACCAAATACACCAAAAAAACGTAATAATCTTGATTAACACAACACAAACCAATCCATATATCTTTCTTAGTACATGTCCATACATACATAAAAACATTCAGAGAGAAACAAAGAGATAGAGAGGGACCTCAACATCAATGGGCTGGAAATATATGAAGAGGAAATAGCCAGCAACAAGACCTATAGAAATCCCAAATCCAAATCCACAAAAACCCAATATAGTACTGAAGAACCCCATCTCAAATCTCCTCCTAAAAAAAAAAAGCTTAAAAACCAAAACTTTCCCACAAACCAAACAACCCCAGATCACAAATTCCCTCTCTTTCTCTTTCCCAATTTAGAAAACTCCTCAAAACCCCATTTTCCCGTTTCCTCGAGCTCTCCTCAGATCACCGATCCTCTGTCCATATAAACCAATTAAAATAATATAAACCAAACAAAGTGTCATAAAACTATATGCTAAATATATAATATTAATTATATTATAATGACTTATTTGTCCTTGTCGATTGAGATCAAAAAATTGGAAGAAGCTGAAGAGGCTTGTGGCACTTGTCACTCACTGAAGTAGAAACGGCGAGACAACGCAAAGCATAGAATTTAAAATTAAATTAAAAATATATAATTATAAATCAAAATCAAAAGTAGTAAAGTACTAATAAATATTTAAGTATTAAACAAGGTTTTTTCTCCTTAACTTTTCTGGTAGGATACGTTATTCTTGGCGCTTTGTGTCGGAACGAAGAGGAGTGATCCAGTGAAACTCAGATTTGGTGAGCTCGTCCACGTGGAAGCATCCTATTGGTGGGGTGGCGGAACTCGAGAGATACGGAGTTTTTGAGGGAAAGGTAAGATTTGGAACAGGGGAAGCGGGAAATGCGGGGGGGATGCCACGTGGAAAAATAGTAGTTGGTGGGTTGGGTTTTGCTATAGGGGGTGTGTACTAGTACTATGTAGTAGCTTAGCTAAGAGGGTTTAGAATTTTCAATTTTGAATACGTGTTGTTGTGTTCGAGCTTATCTTAGGTTGGGGCCATTGGGATCAACGGTCGCATGTCGGTAACGGAAATAAGGAAACTGGGATAGCGACATCCAATTGTGATGTAAGTTTGAAAATTGGTTCCAAAAGGATAATAAGGTCATAAGGTCATAATGTTGGACACATTTTTTAGGTGTTTATTGTAGATCTTATATGAGTTATGTCAACCCAATAAGTACTCAAATTTATTGTAGATCTTATGAGTTATGACATAATCAATACAAAAATCCAACAAACACCAAATCAAGAGAATCCAAGCAGTTAATTGATTGTAGTTTAAAATTACAATTTTACTCAATATCTTTTTATTGGATGTGAATTTTAATAAATTTACTATAAGATTACTTTTTTTTTTCTGATATTCTCTATATTTGCAAAAATTTTAGAATATGAAAGATCAATATTATGTTATCAATAAAATATTTAAATTTTAAGTTTTTGTAGTCTTAATTATGCATAAAAAAATAATTTATAAATCAAATAGTAAATAACATCAAACTAACACGAAATTTGACACATGTGTTAAGAATATAAAAAGCATACAATCTAATTGTTTGATTTTCAAAATATGTAACCATGTTAATTTTTTAGTAGAAATTGTAGTCAAACTTTGTCCTTTAAGAAAAGTCTCATACCCATAAGAACTTTCCCATGTAGACCTAACCAAGTCATCCATTATCATTAACCTATGAAGATTTGGTATGATATCAAATAAAATGACTTTTTGTTGATTTTTTTTTTTTATTGGAAGTGGATTAAAGTATATTTGTATTTGAGAAGTGAGATTTTAAAAGCTATACATAAGCAAAATAAGCCAAAAACTAAATATAAAAAACTCATGGCAAACGAACACGCTACTAGTCACCAAAATTGTTGTCATCTCCACCAACCTCAAGCACTGACAAACCAAAGTAGAGAAAATGAGAAACATATAAAAAGGTGAGGAAAGAAAGCCCAAGGGTTAGGGCTGGTCACTAGAAGGGTGGAGTGGGTCAATAGGTCAATGGTTATTGGCCGAAACTCATAAGTTACTAGGGGTGAGATGCAAGTTGATGGGGGCATTGATTATCAATAGGGGGAAGGTTGGTTGGTTGGTTCTTGAGTTTGTGGCAATTAGGGGTGTGTAACTGTGCATCAAACCCACCAACCCAACGCCTAGAGTTGGGCTTTGTGGGTCGAGTTAGGTTGGATTGATTTTGAGCGTTGGGATCGGGTTGGATTTGGGTTGATAATTTTTCAATCTAACTCACCATGTATAAAAGTTTACTTTATTATTCTTATTTCAATTTTTTTCGTTGATTGATTTTGGTACTTTGAGAATAGTTTTGATGAATTTGAAAATTTAGAATATAATTTAAGTATATTTATGACCTATAATTATTTTTAAAAATGTTTGATTAATTGAAGAAAACTCAAATTTTTACAAGGTCTAAAACATGCATGTACAATCCACCAACTCAACCTAACCTAGACTGAACCATGTGGGTTGGTAATTTCTCAACTTGACAAGGTTAGGTTAGGTTAAAAAAGGCTCTCCAGCCTGACCTATGCACACCCCTAGCAATAGTGGCTATACAATGGATGAGACGAGTAGAAAGGGGTATGTTGTGAATGATGGGGAAATTTTTTTATAGGCATCATAAAGTGTTTGGCTTGACTAGCATTCTTAGTCAAGCCAATTACTATTAAAAAAAAATCATGATTTATACATACATATATATATATATATATATATATTTTAAAAAAAACTTCTTTAATGTAAATGGCTTCGTGTCAATTGTGCTCATTTAACTGACAATGACCTTCTTCTCAAACACACCCAAAAAAAAAGGTCTTAATCTCAAAGAAATTCATTTAAAAGTCAAAAAAGTCTAGTGTTCTATCACCTCACATGCATAGACCTCTCAGATTTTGAACTCAAACTCAAATCGTGAGCTCATATGTGTACAATGGTAGGACACATCAAACCTTTTGTAATTTTGCATAATATTATAACTTATTAATTTTTTTAAAAAAATGAAAAAAAAATACTTTATTGAAAAGAGAAACAAAATACAATCAAAGGCTAGCTTCCTCCCCAACAACAGAAGCAAAACAAGAAGGACAGCTACCCCAATCAAAGGAACCAAAAAAATTACAAGCTAGAGACCACTTAGCTAGGGAGTGAGTTGCCATATTAGCTAGCCTAGGAACCCAAGAGATAGACATATTAGAAAAAATAAATAAATAAATAAATAATAGAATACTAGAAGAGATCGTATGTCAGCTAAGATTGAAGCAATTCTCCAAGGCGGGGCAAAATCAACTCATGAATAGCATCATGACACATCTTAGAATCTGTTTTAATAATAACATTCTCAGCCTCCAAATTTGCAGCCAGTGAGAGTGCCCACCTAACAGCTTTGACCTATGCCTAGAGAGGGAAGGTCGTATTTTGCTTTTTGAAAGCAAGTAAAAACTAAATCCCCTCTCCAGTCTCTAGCCACCCAGGCTAAAGAGGAATAATTTTGACCAATAGTTGCATCAACATTAATCTTTACAGATAACCGCCTTGGAGGGGACCAAGTCTGCAATGGATGATCGATGTTTACGAATGAAGGAGACCACTGTCTAGAAAATTTGAATTCCATAAATAACTTCCAAACTCTAGACATTAGTTCATCACATCTCAAGGGTAGGTCTTCAAAAATCACTTGGTTTCTCAACTTCCAAATTCCATCACAAAGAATGGCTCCAAATAACAAGAGTTCATTCTTTTGACTAAGCTGGTTGATAAATGAGGGAGAACACAAAAATTGAAGGAAATCCACTATAGAAAAGAATCCAAATGAATCCATTCTCAGTCCCTATTCACTATTGAACCACATTGCTTTCACTATTGGGCAAAAAGCAAAAAGATAAAGGGAGGATTCAATTTCCAACCTACAGAGAGGACAATAAACATCACCAATATCAACAAACTTACTTAGCTTATCTTTGGTGGTGGGCATGCAACCTGTAGCAATCCTCCAAATCATCATTTTATGCCTTTCATAAAGCTTAGGGGGTGTTTGGTTCATCAATTTCCATAACTTATATCTTTGTTTTCATAACTCATAATTCAAAAATGGTGGGACCCATAGCTAGAAGTCCGTTTAGCATCAACATAATTCTGTTTCCATAATTCTGTTTCCATAACTTTGTTTCCATCACTCAATTCTCTGATTTTTGAGTTATGAGTTATGGAAATTGAAAACACAATTTAGTTGTTTTTAGTTTTCATAACTCATAACTCAATGGCATTTCCGTAAATAACACTATATGGAGGGACCCACTATCAGACTTTAGCCGCAAATTTTGACCATCTTTTTTTTTCTTTCTTTCTTTCTTCACTAGTTCGGTGTGTGCATTTCTTCATCTTTTTTCTTTCTTTTTCCTTTCACACTAGGTGGCTTCTTCTTCTTCCTTCTGATCTAGGTTTTTTTTTTTTTTTCTTCTTCTTCTTTCACTGGGTTTGGTGATCTGATTTGGGTTCTTTTTCTTTTTTTCCTTTTTTTTCTCTTCTTCTTCTTCTTTCACTGGGTTCGGTGATTTGATTTGGTTTTTTTATTTTTTTTTTATACTAGGTTCGATGATATTGAAAAAAAAAAAAAAACTGCATCAAGTGACAGGTATGGGGCCCACAAACAGTGTGAAAAATATTAAGTGATAATAAGTGAGTGATGGTGCCAAATGGGTAGGGTATTTTAAGTGATAAGTGATGGAAATTGAGTGATGAAAAAAAAAAGATCTAAACATTGCCTTAGCTTTCTAAATACAATTCCAAAGGGGGTCAACGTAATGTTGCATAGATTCCTTGCAGCTACAATATGCCGACTTAATTGACAATTCTCCTAATGAGAATAATATAAGTTTGAATTCTTCCTACATGACACAATTCTCCCAATAAGAACAATATAAGTTCGAATTCTTCCTACCTTTGTTCGATAAAGATACGGGGAATGCCATCAATCGTGTTGTGAATTGTGATATATACCAAAAGTAACTTTTTTTCAAGGGTATATAATCATCTTTCTTGCAGAATATAAAGATTTTCTGCAAAAGTCAAAACTAAAAAACTTGTAAATTAGCTTCTCTAAAAATGAAGCCCATACTGTTGGCCCAACTAGTGCAGATGAGGTGAGCCCAATAAGTTGAGTAACAAATCGGTTCTGGCCCATTCTATTTTCTCATTAAACAAGGAGGCCCCTAATAAAAGCCCAGGAATATTTCAAACTAGAATTTGGATGTCAAATAATAGAATAGAAGGTGGCAACTCTAATTGAAGGGGAAATCATAAATGAAAGTCTTTAAAGAGCACCAACACAGTTTAGATGAGTATATCCTTTTTTGCTTATTTTATTAAAAATATTTAAAATTATGTTAAAATACTATATTTGTATTAAAAAAAAGTGTACCTAACCAAATAAAGAAAATAAATTAGAAAAATCACCTTAAGTTAAATTGACCCAAAAGCCTATGAGGGAAGGAGGGTGAATTAAAAAGGAAATTCAGTCTGTTAGTGGAAAGGCTAGTTGTATAACTATGAAGAAGTGGGGAATGGATGTTAGAGTTGTAGAATAATCAATGATTTATAATATGTCTCATTTCATGCCATGTTTACATGAGTTTATTTTAATTTATTTTATTTTTGAGAGAGTTTTATCCTATGGCGTCCGCTCCTAATTAATAATAGCTCTTTATCATCAGACCAGGACACCAATCAGTTTTTGATGTAGACAGGAATTAAACCCCAGATTTCTTATTCAACCATCATGAACTTTACTAGTTGAATTAACTGAAACCTATTTTATTTATTTGGTTAGGTACAGTCTTTCAAATTCTTAATTTTTTTGTTAAGTACATTTTTTTTTTTAAATAGCTTGTATTTTTTTAAAATGTTTAATATATAAAAATAAAAAAAAGCTCATAGGTACCAGTTGGAAATTTATTTAGAATTTATGTTAGGGCCTTTTTGGATTTTTATTTTATTGAAAAAAAATAAAGCATGCCTTAGCATCGCATTTGAGTTCATATGAAAGTACAAATATTCCTGACAAATGCTTAAAGGGGTTTAATTTGCAAGGCTCTGTTCCACTTTCTAAGTCAGATTGTGCTTGATTTAAAAGAGGGTTGCTTTGAGTCTTGACAAGTTGTTACAATAGTGTTTGTTTAAGACAATTGTAAGTTGTAAAGGCGATAATATTTATTTGAAAATGAAATATAGGGCTATTAATAAAACTTTGTGTTTCACCTAGAAAATTAACTTCGATTTTATAGCAATTACTCACTCTAAGCGAAACCTTCTCTTCCTCTAAACATTGTTCTATTTATCTACCTTCTTTGTTCAATGGGTACCAAATACATTTAAAACAAGTTTTAGGTGAAACACAGAGTTTAACCAATGGTTTTCTAATTTTCTCTGCGATGATACTAACCAAAATAATGAAAAAATAAATAAAAATTATAAGTGCCTTGAATTAAAACAATTTCATATATTTGACACTTTAATTGACAAAATTAAAAATAGGAGTCCTAATATATGAGATAAACTTTGGGTCTATTTATAGTTTATACAATGTTCCCATTGTTTTAGGGGAGAAAAAAAGAACTAGTCTAAATCCATTAAAGCGATGGCTGTTTGCACGTCACACCGCTAAAACGAGATCAACGAGTCAATTATGAAATGTGTTTACAAAATTTTACAGCAGGCAAAGCTAACAACTGTCCCACCTGACCTGAAACTGTGACAGTGGAAGTGTTTGAAACTTCCATTAGGTAAGAGACAATTAGGTGACAAAATTCAATCTGTTGGCCTCTTTTTTTGGGGCCTGTAGGTTGATAAGGAGGTGAGTGATGGAACTTTGAAACTCAATTTGTTTTTGAAAGGTCCTCTAGCTGAGCTGATATTGTGTTACTGCAGGTAATTATTGTCACGAAGGGCCTACAAGAATTTTTAATGTCTTGTCCCACCAATATATGAGTTTTTTTTTTTTTTTCCACTGATTTGGCATGTTATATATACATGTGTGTAACATTTTCTCGTTGCTATAGTCAAAAAGAAACCTTTTGCCAATATTTCAGGGACATTTTTATAAGACGGATTCCTTCCTGTAAAATCTTAGTACGCGTAAGAGGGGAAATGCATACACTCAAGGAAATAATCAAATACTCAAAAAAGTCTAAACAACCTAATTTTTCAAAAAATAAAATAAGATTCTCTCATTGTTGTTTTTCTCATTGCATTTTTCCTCTCTTGTGGGCTTCTCTTAAGTACACTGTTGCTTGGAAAATTGTGAGTCATGGCCCTTTTTGTGGTTCAATGTCTGTATCTATGAGAAGTGGGGAAACCTCACCATGGGGCCTATGTACCTTGGAAATATGTGACTCCAATCAGCTAATGTATTAACCAGCTGTTAGTAAATAATTTTTTTAATTTTTTTTTTTATTTAACTTATGTTGTTAACAAGCTGTAATAAAAGATGAACCAGCTGTTATTTCAACATTTCCACCATAACTCATGAAAGAAACTTTTTTTTCCTCCCTCTATCTTTTTATAAGTAAATACAAGCGAAGAAAGGAATGATGTCCAAACTAAAAACATTAGAAATCTATAATTTTGGTTCACCATTTTAAATTTTTTTGTGGGTCAACTTTTTTATGAATATATATATATAATGGGAAAAAGGTTTTTTTTTTTTGGCTATATTATTGATAATAAAAGTTCAAAAAGATGGGCTGGTCAAACTTTTTTGACTTCTAGGATATTTGTGACTGATTTTTTGTTCCTATTTTCTTTTTGGATAAAAAATACTGAAAATGTGTACTTTCAAGATTTTTTTTTTTTTTTTTAGCAAGAAGAATAAAATCTTTAAATATGTGGATATTTCATTATTTCTCCATATTGTTATGAACATGAGTAAGGATTATCATTTATTAAGTACCTAGGGCCTAAGCTAGATTGGAAATTTTGAAGTGGACTTAAAATTATGCTTAGTGAGTTTTTATCCACTCATTTAACACGGTAAACTTCCTTGGACAACCCCCCCCCCCCCCCCCCCACCAAAAGAAAAAGTCAAAAAGGAAACCACGTCAATGATAGAGTGTTTGCATATTCACCGATTGGTTCTTGCACATTTTTTAATTTATAAATTCAATTTTAATTTTCACATTTATTAAATGCTAGTGATTTTTGTTAAGATGCTATCCATGATTCCATGTTCCTTGTAAGTGGACATGTATGTAAAATTAGAGCATTAGAACAAAAAATAAAATAGTAGTATTTGTGTATAAACTTGAAAGGCATTTTATGACTGACATGATAGGTAGATTGTCAAAATCATTTCAAATCAAAAGCAACTTTAAAAAGTGGTTAATGTGAAAACCCAAGATCTCAACTTGAAGATCTACTATTAGACATTTAAGATGATTCATAATTAAACTAACTAATTTTGAACCTTGAAGAATGTGATTATATGGATAGCAATGGCATTGATAATCAGATAAAATTTTCTACATTTGTCACTGAATTAGTCTTTGGCTACTATCTATTGACCTAAACTCAAGAGACAGGGACGAAACTATGTACAAGAAGAGGGGGTTGTGGCCCCCCCCTAATTTTTTTAAAATATTAAATAATAGGTATATATTTAAGATTTTAGAAGATAAGTCCATGAAATATTATATTTGCCCCTCTCAAGAAAATTACATTTGCCCATCTCGACTTTGAATCCTAGTTCCGTCATTGTCAAGAGATCTATACATATTACTTCTAATAAGTTGTAACTAACTACTGTTTTTTCTCTTGCTTTGAAAATTGACAGTTATATCACTAGCATAATTATTGTAAATTAACCATCTTCTTACAAACAAATCAATAAAATAAGGGTAAAATATAGTTAATACTTTTGAGATTTGAGTTAATGTCAATTAGGTCCAAAGTATTTAAAAATTAACCAACATGGTCCTTATACCGTTACTCATTTTCTTCTTTTTCTCAAAATAATTAGTTGACATTAACCAGAACTTCAAGAGTATTAACTATATTTTACTCATAAAAAAAATTTAACCAAAGTATTAATAATGTGTTAAAGAGTAGAGAATCGAGCGAGAGACGCTATTTGGACATGTTTGAAGGGTAACCCCAACATTTTAAACAAAATCGACATATTTAGGGTCAAACCCGAGCAAGTAGGCCCAACACAAAGCCATTAAATCATTGATTTTAGAACTAGAATTGCCCAATTTTCCAATTTGGTATCACGAGATTCACAACCACACATAAGGGTCCAAAAAAATTGTCAAATACCTCACTGTGAAAGTGAAACCCACACCAGAAAGAGTTGCATACAGAGCACATACTGGAATATTATATTTACACATCCTTGTCTACTTTTTTTTTTTGAGAAAGACATCCTTGTCTACTTGGTAACCCATAAAGTCATTTATTATTATAATAAAAAAACAAAAAAAAAAAAAAAAAAAAAACATGAAGTCATTTACCCGATAGGGACGTACCAAGTCGACAGAGGCATTTGTTATCCAAAAAAATAAAAAAAAATAAAGAAGTCGACAGAGGCTTTCATCGCCAGGAAACTCCTTATCCTACGTGACAAAAAAGTACAATTACGCCATAATAATAATAAAAAAACTATTTATATCATTTAAGATTGCTTTTTTTTTAATATATAAAAAGAAAATAGGCCTATTAACTATGAAAATTATATTTATATATATTAAAGTTTAAGCATGATTAGAATTCTAATCGAATTTAACTTAATTTTTTAATTTTGCATCCTATGTCCAATTTTTTTTTTTTAATTAATTTGATTGACACTTTTTAGTATTTCTAATAAAATTTCGAACTTCAAATGTCTCCTCCCTTAACTATCAAATTATGAAAAAAAAAAAACTTAGTTTATTATAATGTACACTAGAGCTATTAACATGCCGACGTGCCTCAACAGAATGTATTAAAGACTAACGTGTTTTATTTTATTTTGATTTATACTTATCTTGTTTTTATTAAGCAAATAAGCTTAGCAAAACACACACTAAGAAGAGTAATTTTGATTAAAGCTACTTAAGATATAGTTATGCATATAAAATATGAGACTTTCAAGAAATTGTACATAAACAAATAAACTAAAAAGTTGTTATCAAATTAAAGCAACTCAATATATTGGCTTTCTTGAAAAAAAATAACATTGTTTTGAATAGAAGAAAATAAAAATCATTTTTAGACGCGTTAATGATCACAACAAAAATAGTCTTTGATATCATTGCAATTTTTTTATTTGAATAAATATAATAGTATTTCAAATTTATGGTGTTTGCTTTATGGTGATTACTTTCTATCACTAGGCTAAAATATCAATTAATTTTTCATGTTAGTATAGATTGAACCCCATATTAAGAGATTTTACTAGTTAAGAACGAAAATGAATTCAAAAACAATAAGGAATTTTATGGTATGAACTATGGAGTGAATTTTATGGTCCGTTTATTTTTAAGTAAAATATTTTTCATAAAATGTTATTCTCATTCTTAGGCATTTGTTTATATGTAAAATATTGTCCGTTGATTATAAAATTTGTTGTAAAAAGTTTATATGTAAAATATTATCCATTGATTATAAAATTTGTTGTAAAAAGTTGTAAAACGTTTTACCTTGTAAAACATTTTACAAAAATGCACAATGGCCCTTCTTACCCTATATGATGACTAGATTGTCGATTGTAGTTGATGTCAACAATCTAGTCGCTGGAGCCATCGTTTTGACAACAAATATTGGAAGCTAGTGATAATCAAGGGTCTAATGGCAGGAGCCTCCATTTCACTAGCGGGTATCAGATTGTTGGAGAAGATAGTTCTAGCAGTTCGGTCGTTAGTGCCATTGCTCTGACAATCGATGCCAACGGTGAAGTTGCCAATCCAATCACCGAACCTCTGGCATCAACAAATTCAATGGCTGAGCCACCAAATTTGGTAATTTATGCTTGAAAAATTTGACACATTGTACCAAATGCTTAAAAAAATTTTACTTCGAGATATTCAAATATAAATATAGAAAAATAGTAGCCAACAACAATTAGGAAACCCACCAAAAAAAAAAAAAAAAAAAAAAAACTCAGTTATTAAATCCTATATAATGAGTCTTTCCCCTTCTTTATTCCTTCGTCACTTTTAGGGTTTTCGTTCCATCCAAACTGTCTGTCGTTTCTCCTCTCTCTCTCTCTCTCTCTGTGAATTGAACCCTAAAATTTCACAAACCCATATCGCAATTTCATCGATACACCAAACAATTTATACAATTCATTCCTTCTCTTCCTCTCTCAATTCCCAGATTCCTCCAATTCACAAGTCTTTCACAGCTGATTCCAACAATTCCCAACAAAAAAAAAAACAAAAATTATTGATTTTTTAGGGTTTAATCTGGTGCTTTATAGATGCAACGTGGAATCGGATCTCGTGGCGCGTGATCGCCCCGCCCGATTCGGGGGCGCGGTGAGCGGCGGAGTTTCGGAAACTCTCTCGAGGGGGTTTTCGCTTTTGTATGGAAACTCGTAGCCGGAAGCGGGCGGAGGCCACCTCAGCTGCCCCTACTACTAACAACTCTTCTTCTTCCACCACCGCCACCGCCACCGCCACCCGCTCTTCAAAACGCGCTCGTCTCTTAACAACACCACCCACACCCGTCGCCGCCACCGTTGCTGCCACGTCATCGCAATCTTCGATCTCAACGCGCTCACGTTCTGCTGCGAAAACTACTACTACTGCTGCTAACATGGATTCCGTGACTGAATCATCCGGCTCTCGCCGCCGCGGCGGCGGCAGTGGGAACAATCGAGGAGGCTCTGAGAGGGATAATTCGGATAAAGGCAAAGAGAAAGAGCATGAAATTAGGGTTAGGGATAGGGAGAGGGAGAGGGAAAGCAGGGAGAATGAAAGGAGCTTAGGGTTGAATATGGATGGTGCCGGCGCCGGCGGCGCCGCCGACGATGAGGACAACGATAGCGAAGGCGGTGTTGGGATTCTGCACCAGAATTTGACATCGGCGAGCAGTGCTTTACAGGGTTTGTTGAGGAAGCTCGGTGCTGGGCTCGATGATCTTCTGCCATCGTCGGCGATGGGGTCTGGGTCCGGGTCGCACCAGAGCGGGCGGTTGAAGAAGATTCTGTCGGGTTTGAGAGCTGATGGAGAAGAAGGGAGGCAGGTCGAGGCCTTGACTCAGCTCTGTGACATGTTGTCGATTGGGACCGAGGAGTCGTTGAGCACTTTCTCGGTTGATTCCTTCGTGCCCGTGCTCGTCGGGTTGCTGAATCACGAGAGCAATCCTGATATCATGCTCCTTGCTGCCAGGGCTCTCACTCATCTGTGTGATGTGTTGCCTTCGTCTTGCGCGGCTGTCGTGCATTATGGTGCGGTTTCATGCTTTTGCGCGAGGCTTCTCACGATAGAGTATATGGACTTGGCTGAACAGGTTGGTTTCTTTGTAAAATTAGTGTGAATTGTCTAATGGGTAATCTGCTTTTTGTTAGATATAGTTGTTAGCCATGTAGAATTGAAGAAATTTATGATTTTAGGATTGTATCTGTGAAGTTTAGCTTATGGGGGTATTTCTTGAGAACTGCATTGTGATATTTATGCTTGTTATGATGTCAAACAGTCCCTGCAAGCTCTGAAGAAGATATCTCAGGAACACCCAACTGCGTGTTTGCGAGCTGGTGCACTTATGGCAGTGCTTTCGTATCTCGATTTCTTCTCCACAGGAGTGCAGGTAACTTATTTTAGTGGAAATTTCAAGATTTTAAGCTGGTTATCATTGCTGAGAGAGTAAAGACTATTTTTTGCGTTTTAGATCTTCCTTGAGAAATTTTTGTTTGCCTTATACTTTGTTTCAGCGAGTGGCATTATCTACTGCTGCAAATATGTGCAAGAAGCTCCCTTCAGACGCAGCTGACTTTGTGATGGAAGCTGTCCCCTTGTTGACTAACCTTCTTCAGTATCATGATTCGAAGGTGTGGTTTTTGTTTCGTATTTTTTGAATTTAGGAATGCGCTTCTGGGTTTAGTTTTTCCTTATTGTGTGAAGTATGTTATGATTGTAGGTGTTGGAGCATGCTTCTGTTTGTTTGACTCGAATTGCTGAAGCATTTGCATCGTCCCCGGATAAATTAGACGAACTCTGCAATCATGGTTTGGTTACACAAGCTGCCTCACTTATTTCCACCAGCAATGCTGGAGGTGGACAGGCCTCTCTAAGTGCTCCTACATACACAGTGAGTGCAATTCAATTCTTCAAATTTGATGCTTATGTATATATGAGGGTTCTCCTGTAGTTGGGTTTAAGCCTTTAAGGCTTAGTTGTACTTGAGATGAGTTTATGTATAACCGAGGATTCTGATTGTGAGTTTATGGGGCATGCAGGGTTTAATTCGGCTTCTTTCCACTTGTGCTAGTGGCTCTCCTTTAGGAGCCAAAACTTTGCTTCTCCTGGGGATCAGTGGCATCCTTAAAGATATTCTAGCTGGTGCAGGCATATCAACTAATGCATCGGTTTCACCTGCTTTAAGTAGACCAGCAGAACAGGTATTGCTTTTTCTTTGTTCTTTTTTTGGGGGTGTGGCCGTGTGGGGTTGTTATTCTAGCTGAACAGGGTTTTTTTTTTTTTTTTTTCATATTTACATGGGTATCAAAAAATTGCAACTTTCCGTGTCTGTTTTACCTTTGTGAACCATACTGGACTCATACTCATCAGGACTTAAAATTTAAGCAACTGAAGATCCATGCACTGTTTTTCTCCCTGATATTCAATTTTTGGGTAAAACTTAAGTAAAGTAACTTGGGTACAGTATATAAAGTTCCCCAATTTAATTCAAACACTGAGTCGCATTGACCAATAAGACGCATATAGTGATATCTTTTTCAAGGACAATTAAATTCAAAACAACCAAGTGCTTGAATTCAATTGAGGAACCTAATGTACTGCACCTAAGTTTTGCCCTTAATTTTTTGTAAGAATTTATCATGGCCTTTATTTATTTTAATTGTATAATATATTGAGACATTATATTAGTGTCTTTTAATCTAGTATTTACCTTTTTTAATATTGAAATTTCATATATATCTAATTTTTAACATACATTGTAGATTTTTGAGATTGTCAACCTGGCAAATGAGCTTCTCCCTCCATTGCCACAAGGAACCATCTCCCTCCCTGCTAGCTCCAATTTATTTATGAAAGGACCTGTTGTTAAGAAGTCCTCTGTCGGCAGTTCTGGGAAACAGGAAGACACAAATGGGAATGCTCCCGAGGTTTCAGCTCGTGAGAAATTATTAAATGATCAGCCTGAGCTTCTTCAGCAATTTGGAATGGATCTCCTTCCTATTCTGATACAAGTAAGTTTTTGGTGCAGCTAGCTGGTTTTGAAGTTTTACTTGGTTATGTCCATGAATAATAGTGTATGTTTATATGCCGAGCAGATATATGGTTCAAGTGTGAATGGCCCTGTACGTCACAAATGTCTTTCAGTTATTGGAAAATTGATGTACTTCAGTAATGCAGAGATGATTCAGTCTTTATTAAGTACAACAAACATATCGAGGTATCCGACTTTAGTTTGTTATGATTTCTTTTTATGCCCACTCACTCCATCCTAAGTGTGCAGAGATACTTATTGTTACTTCATTATTTGCGTTGCTCTTGTAGTTTCTTAGCTGGTGTTTTAGCATGGAAAGATCCGCATGTCTTGGTTCCTGCTCTCCAAATTGCTGAAATTCTTATGGAAAAGCTTCCTGGGACTTTCTCCAAGATGTTTGTTAGAGAAGGTGTGGTTCATGCTGTGGACCAACTTATTTTAGCTGGTAATCCAAATACAGGTCCTGCACAAGCATCTCCCATCGAGAAGGATAATGATTCTGCCCCTGGTGCATCATCACGCTCTAGGCGTTATAGGCGACGGAGTGGGAACTCCAACCCAGATGGAAATGCTTCAGAGGAATCCAAGAATCCTGGTTCAGTAAATATTGGATCTCCCCCAAGCTCGGTGGAAATTCCTTCTGTCAATTCTAATCTTCGTATGGCAGTGAGTTCATGTGCTAAAGCCTTTAAAGACAAGTACTTCCCTTCAGATCCTGGTTCTGCTGAAGTTGGGGTCACAGACGATCTTTTACATTTAAAGGATCTTTGCATGAAGTTGAATGCCGGTGTTGATGACCAAAAGACCAAAGCAAAGGGAAAGTCTAAGGCTTCTGGGTCTCGCCTGGCTGATAATTCTGTGAATAAGGAAGAGTATCTGTTGGGGGTTATATCTGAGATGCTAGGAGAACTAAGCAAAGGGGATGGTGTGTCCACTTTTGAGTTTATTGGCAGTGGTGTTGTTGCTGCTTTGCTGAACTACTTTTCTTGTGGCTACTTTTCCAAGGAGAGAATTTCAGAAGCTAACCTGCTCAAGCTTCGCCAACAAGCACTTAAAAGATTCAAGTCCTTTATTGCTGTTGCACTACCTTCCAGTGTTGATGAGGTGGGTGCAACTCCTATGACTGTATTGGTTCAGAAGCTTCAAAATGCTTTGTCCTCCTTGGAGCGTTTCCCTGTTGTGTTGAGCCATTCATCTAGGTCATCTGGTGGAAGTGCACGCCTCTCCTCTGGGCTGAGTGCATTGTCTCAGCCTTTTAAGCTGCGCCTTTGTAGAGCCCAAGGTGAAAAATCGCTCCGTGACTATTCATCTAACGTTGTACTGATTGACCCATTAGCAAGTTTAGCAGCTGTTGAGGAATTTCTTTGGCCCCGAGTCCAGAGAGGTGATTCTGGTCAGAAATCCTCAGTCTCTGCTGGGAATTCTGAGTCTGGAACTACCCCTACAGGAGCTGGTGCTTCTTCCCCATCTACTTCTACTCCTGCGGCTGCCACTCGTCGTCATTCTACTAGATCAAGATCATCTGTTAATATAGGAGACGCTTCTAAAAAGGATCCGGCACAAGAGAAAAGCACAAGTTCATCAAAGGGGAAGGGTAAAGCTGTTTTGAGACCTACTCAAGAGGAAGGTAGAGGACCTCAAACAAGAAATGCTGCTCGTAGAAGAGCAGCTCTTGATAAAGATGCTCAAATGAAACCTGTAAATGGGGACTCTACTTCTGAGGTATGGTGCTGACACTGTAGGGCTAAACATGGTAATTGATTGTCTGTCCAGATGCTTGAATAAATAGAAGACACGAAGTTAATGTTTTAAAATTTTAAATGATACTTTTTATTGGAGTATCTTTTCGTAGCATGATTCTCCTAGCTTGTACTCTTTTACACTAATGAAAATTTTAAATCAATTTGAAATAAATGGAATAACTTTGGGTAAAAGTTAAAAAAGTAGTAACACATATCAACTGAAATTATCTTACAAGACATTGATGAAAGGTTGCTTAATGCATGACATGGATAGTTCAGATGATATTTTAATTATGTAGTTGTCGTTTTACCATTTTAGTACATTGATACGAAGTGCAGTGATAAGCTCTATCATTGCTATAATATGAGAATTTATTAAACCTATAAAAAAAAATGATATGAATTGCTATGACGTGTTTATGGCTATAGATTCTAGTTCAGATGTACTTTTCTTATTTTAATTAGAAATTCCAGATTTTGGACTTACTCTTGCTCCCTTAATGTCTTTATATATACATATATATATATATATATATTGTGGCTATTCTAAATTTTTTTTCCATTGTCTAAAGGTCAATGAATAAATTTTCAACTTCCGTAATTCATCATGCATCTGATTTACTTTTCTCCTTGTTCAGTTTAAAGGTAAAGGTAGTATTGTATAGTTAACAATGGAAAGTTGGTGGGAAATCATTTAATGATAATAATAATTGTTGTCTGAGTAAAAGTGTTATTTAATAATAATAATAATATTATTATTATATATATTTATTTATTTTAAGTTATGCATTTTAAAGATGGAGGCTTCATTTTCATTGGCTTCTTTCTGGAATCTTTAAAAGGTCTCGTGTTTAGTCTTCATCTACTGCATTGTTGTTTGTATATTAGTGGCATCTCATTTTAGAACTTCGGAACACATTTGATCTATTGCAAAAAGATGAAATTTTGATACCTATGAAGCGGATTTGAATATTGGAGTTTTACGAGTATTATATGAGTTATATGCATTTCAACATGCTGCAGTTGGTGTTTACTTGAAAATTTGAAATGAACATGATATGCAAGGTTAGACAGTGGTACTTGCTTTAGGAACTGTGTAAGTCAGCAACCAAGAGATTGGAATTTTGAAGCTTATGAGGGACAGTGCACAACAAAAATGTCTTTGAGAACTAATCTCTCTCTCTCTCTCTCTCTCTGTGGTGTGGTTGGGTTGCTAATTAATTTGTTTAAATCTTATTTTAATGACTTATTCTATTACTTATAATGTTTTGCTAATCAGTTTTGTGTTCGTTACTCATGGACTCTTTTCCATCTTGTGTAACCCATTCAAAATATTGTATACTTCTGTTTTTCATTATAATACTTTTTCCTGTGATTAGTAATTTTCTCATCCGTTAACATTTTTACCATCTCTTGAAGGATGAGGAATTGGATATATCTCCTGTTGAGATTGACGATGCTTTGGTGATTGAAGATGATGATATCTCAGATGATGAGGATGATGACCATGAAGATGTATTTTTTCTGGGTCTTCTAATTTTTGTTTATTTTATAATTCCTTAAATTTTGCTGATCCAATCTTGTTTTCTTCCAGGTTCTAAGAGATGATTCTCTTCCTGTTTGCATGCCTGACAAAGTACATGATGTAAAATTGGGTGACTCTGCGGAGGATAGTGCTGTTGCTCCAGCAGCAAGTGATAGCCAGACTAATCCGGTGTCTGGCTCTAGTAGCAGAGCTGCTACAGCTAGGGGATCTGATTCTGCTGATTTTAGGACTGGAAATTCTTATGGTTCAAGGGGTGCTATGTCATTCGCTGCTGCTGCCATGGCTGGTCTTGGATCTGCTAATGGTAGAGGTCTTAGGGGAGGCAGAGATAGGCAAGGACGCCCTCTATATGGAAGTTCCAATGAGCCTCCAAAATTAATCTTTACTGCTGGTGGGAAGCAGCTTAATAGGCATTTGACTATTTATCAAGCTGTTCAGCGGCAGCTTGTATTGGATGAGGATGATGATGACAGGTATGCTGGCAGTGATCTCATATCTAGTGATGGAAGCAGGCTGTGGAGTGACATTTACACTATTACCTATCAGAGGTCAGAAAGCCAAACTGATAGGGCTTCTGTTGGAGGTTCAAGTTCTCATACTACATTAAAATCTACCAAGCCTGGTTCTACCTCTGGTTCTAACTCTGATGCCCAATTGCATCGAATGTCACTTCTAGATAGTATCTTGCAGGGAGAACTTCCTTGTGATCTGGAAAAAACTAATCCCACTTATAATATAATGGCACTTTTGCGTGTATTAGAGGGTTTGAACCAGCTTGCACCTCGTTTAAGAGCCCAGATAGTTTCCGACAGTTTTGCTGAGGGGAAAATCTTGAGTCTGGATGAGCTGAGCACAACTGGTGCTAGGGTTCCTTCTGAGGAATTTGTTAACAGCAAGCTTACTCCCAAATTAGCTCGACAAATTCAAGATGCGCTTGCACTGTGCAGTGGTAGTCTTCCTTCATGGTGCTACCAGTTGACAAAAGCATGTCCTTTCTTGTTTCCTTTTGAGACCCGGCGACAGTACTTCTATTCAACTGCTTTTGGGTTATCTCGTGCTTTGTATCGTCTCCAGCAGCAGCAAGGTGCTGATGGTCATGGATCAGCAAATGAAAGAGAGGTGAGGGTTGGGAGATTGCAGCGCCAGAAGGTCCGTGTCTCGAGAAACCGTATTTTGGATTCTGCTGCTAAAGTAATGGAGATGTATTCTAGCCAAAAGGCTGTGCTTGAGGTAGAATATTTTGGTGAAGTTGGCACTGGATTGGGTCCCACCCTTGAATTCTACACACTTTTAAGTCATGACCTACAAAAAGCTGGACTGGGAATGTGGAGAACAAATTCTTCCTCAGAGAAGCATTCAATGGAAATTGACGGAGATCAACATAAAAATGGAAAAACCAATAGTGCTGATGGAGATCTTGTCAACGCCCCTCTTGGGTTGTTTCCCCGTCCTTGGCCTCCAAATGCCGATGCTGCTGATGGTAGTCAGTTTTCAAAAGCCATTGAGTATTTCCGGTTGGTAGGACGTGTGATGGCCAAAGCTCTTCAAGATGGACGGCTATTGGACCTGCCACTATCAACAGCATTTTACAAGCTTGTGCTTGGTCAAGTAAGCCTATCGCATTATGAAACATACTGACCTTTTCTTGGTTAAAATTTACATGTTGCTGTGTTACAATATACCTCAGTTTTGACAAGACATTCAAACTTCTGATCCATTGCAGGAACTTGATTTGCACGATATTCTTACTTATGATGCTGAGTTAGGCAAGCATTTGCAAGAATTGCATGTCCTCGTTTGCCGGAAACAAAATCTAGAATCGACTAGTGGTGATAGTATTGAGGCAGTTACGGATTTACGTCTTCGTGGGGCTTCAATTGAAGATCTCTGCTTGGATTTTACACTTCCTGGTTATCCAGACTACATTTTGAAACCTGGAGATGAAAATGTATGCAACTTACATACCTTGATTATGTATATATGTTTTAGTTGTCATTTTTTCATCGCTTTTGTTTTATTGAGGATATGCCTGACACATGCCAATTTCTAGGTTGATATTTATAACTTGGAGGAGTATATATCATTGGTAGTTGATGCGACTGTTAAGACTGGAATAATTCGGCAAATGGAAGCATTTAGAGCAGGTTTCAATCAGGTTGAGTACCTCTTCTCATCTTTTTTTTGGTTAGTAATCTAAAGATTGCTGTGTTCTTATTTTTTCGTGGACTTGTTTGCTTTATGCTCTTCTGGCATAAAGTAGACCTGCTTTAATTAAACTTTTTCTTACCTATCAAAAAAAAAAAAATTCATGGACTTGTTTGGGATTTATTTACACTACATCAGTCAAGGGTGTATTGCAAAAAGTTAATCTGCCAAGGAAGTTGATATCCTTTACTTATGAAGGGCTTGGACCATGTGGCAATCAGAATCATTTATACAACTGTTAAAAATATGTGGCATCTTAAAATGGGAATGCGCATGATGTTCAAACATATGTGACTTTGATGATTCTAGGTAATATAATATATTCAAGTATAGAATAATATTAAAAAGTGGATTAAGATTTGAGGGGTGTCCAAATTGTTTCTTAGTCTATGGGCAAGGGTGTTGAACCTATCATCTCCAATAGTTCCTACAGTTTGAAAATTTACCTGCATTTATTTAGCTATTTTTGTAATTGTAAACAGGCATTTTGTGGACTCAAATGGTACTTTGTCAGTTGTCCTGTGTTTTGAAAATGACTTTTTTCCTTCTAAGTTAAAAGAGAGGAGAAGGCTTTTTATATTTATATATATACTGAATCTTGTCATTAGGTCAAATTTTGAAGGGTCCTGCTAACCTACAGCCCAGTGTTACAAAGAAACTATGAGGATGATTTGTGATTGTGATGTCTGTTTCTATTTCTTCCTTCTAATAAGTTCAGTGGTTTTCCTCCTCCCTTTGCTCCATGTTCTCTCTCATGTTCTCTCTCTTCCTTCTCTGCTTGTTTCCAGAAAATTTGAGTTGGAATTTTCTGTGGTGGCATGACTTTAGGTGAAGTTTGTGTAGGTCAAGGCTTAGGTGATGGTCATGAAATGAATATTCTCATTGCTGGGTGTTAGAACATACTTCTTGGTTTTATATTTGAATTAAGCATTGGTGAAAGTGGCAAGGGGGTGGCTAAAATTTGGCTGGGGTTATGTGTTGGTTGCGGTGTAAACTGGGAGGGAAAACTTTGGTGATTATTACCAAAAAAATTTTGAGATTGAGAATGGTGGTAGGGAGCCCGTGAGCAGAGATGCAAGTGACTCAAACGGAGAGAGATTTAGGAACAAGCATATGGAGACACTAATATAGTATAGGAGTAAAAGAAACAAAATTATGAGCTCTTTTGCTACCCAAAAAATAAAGAACAAATTATAAGCTCTTTTGTCCATCAGGCCTGTTGTAGTTCATTCTGTAAATTTTCTGAATTTTCTCTTGTTCTATATTAGGTTTTTGATTATAACATGCTTCACCGTATCTTCTGATTTATTTCTTGATTCTGGATATGCTTCTTCTCTTCTTCTCTATTTGACTTTCAAAACTTATTCTCATGCTGACTTCAAAATTGTTCTTATGCAACATCTAAATCAGGTGTTTGACATCTCGTCTCTACAAATATTTACTCCACATGAATTGGACTACTTGCTTTGTGGCCGCAGAGAGTTATGGGAGGTAAATTTCTCTTGTGCATTTCTGCATCACAAGACATGGCTGGAACCTTTTATTGTGGATCATGGACCTCATGGTTATACATTGTTTTCTAACTTATGCAGGCTGAGACACTTGCTGATCATATAAAATTCGATCATGGATACACTGCCAAGAGCCCAGCAATAGTTAATGTATGCTTCTCCTTCTAGATTTAGAAGTCAATCCTATGGAAATCACTTTAGATATTTTATGATCCTTATTGTGTTGTTTATAATGATGTTAGTTACTGGAGATTATGGGAGAATTCACACCAGAGCAGCAGCGGGCCTTCTGCCAGTTTGTCACTGGTGCACCTAGGCTTCCACCTGGTGGTCTGGCTGTACTGAATCCAAAACTGACGATTGTGAGAAAGGTATTGCCATAGTTGGTTTAGATTTTAATGATGTATTTGATGCATTTCCTATTTGACATTTTTTTTTTTTTTTGACATTGATGTGTATGTCACCCACACGTTCTTATCATTAATGCTTGCATGTCTTGGGTGCAGCATTCTTCGACCGCAGCTAACACAGCATCTAATGGTACTGGGCTTTCAGAATCAGCAGATGATGACTTACCAAGTGTCATGACATGTGCAAACTACTTGAAGCTTCCTCCATACTCCACAAAGGTATTTGATTCTGTTAAATAGGCAAATTTAATGAATTAAAATTGTTGATTATTATGTAAAGTTCAATATTTTTTTTGCTAATGATTTTTCTTTTATTCTTATGTAATTACTATTACATTTTTATAACTGATGGTTGATTTACTTTTTACAGGATATAATGTACAAGAAATTAGTTTATGCAATCAGTGAAGGGCAGGGATCTTTCGATTTGTCATGAGTTCTTGGGCCTAACCAATCGACCTATGTATATTGTATCACAGCATTGATTCTCTTCCCTGCGATAATTGATGTTGAAAGACAAATAATGGCTTCTTTTTAGGTGCCTTTCTAAACTAGTGCATGATCGAGGTCAGTTCCTATCAACTCATGGAGGCTGTATACTCAGAATTTTGTTTCCAGGGCCTCTTTGGTTAGGTCTTCCATTTATGCTCTATTGCCATGCACTGCTTACATTTTTCATCCCGGAATCCCCCAATCTTTCTGCAAACTGCCGCATCAGTGCATTCCATCATTCTTTTATCCTTTTTTTACTTCATCAATATTGTTTATTGGTGGCGTAAACTATAGCAGAACTGTTTTCAGGTTGGATCGCCTCATTTTCAGGAAGCTGTAAAGGAAATTGGAGAGCACCTTTCAGCTGCTGGGGCTTGTAAATAAAAAATAGGATTTTGTTTTTTTTTTGTCTTTTACTGTTCAACTCATTGATCGTAGAATATACATGTATGGTATGAAATGTTGAAAGGGGAAAATAAATAAATAATTGAAGTATTTTATTCCTTTTCAGTTATTTAATTTATTGTTTTGTTGATCCTTTTGAGTTTTGACCCATATGAAGTAATACTGGTCCATTCACGTGGGGAATTATTGCTATGGAACATACCTGTCTAACAAACTATGGGGGAATTTAACCATGACCTGTGTTAGAATTCCAGCATGCAGCTCATGAAACAATAAGAGAAACAAAAATAAAGGTTATTATTATTAACTATCCTTCACATGACATGTAGACTAATTTACTTCTTATAAATCGTATGCCTTATGCTTTTTGAATCATAAGTCTCCATATTTTCTTATGTATCATGAGTGTTCCCCTTGTCTGATTACTCATGTTGTTGGTTGTATTGACTTTCTTGTGTTCCCATATCCAAAAATCATTGAAAAAAAAAAAGATTAATTCCAAGTGGGTTGGTTTCTTGAAGGGATTACAATTAGGATGTCATTTTCATCTGAAGTGCTGCAGTGGCTGCTGAGGTGAGTGTTTTGATGGCTTGTATAGAAACCTATTGTTGTCAGGCCAAAATGTAGTTAAGAAGTCTCTTTCCTCGGTCACTTGCATCTTTTAGATTCTCCAAGTAACTTCTTTAGCCACTGTTTTAATACAATTAGCCATTTCACTATACATGTTATTACTATCTTGGTCTAGACGCCGCTATATCAACCTGGTGAGTCATTAGTGCTAGAAAACAATAGAATACTGAGGTCTGGTATTTGGAAATTATGCATGCTGGAAGTAACTAAGAATGATTCTTTACTTTTTTAAAAAAATACAAAGGCCAAGTAAAGATGTGAGTCTAGAAGTGCATAAGATATGTAGATGGTAAAGTACTTTGAAGGTCAGTTTGGGACTTGGCTTATAAGCTCTATTTAGATAAATCCTTCTCGTAGCAAAAGAAAACAAAATTTTAGGGTCCCTAGGTATTTTTTTTTTTTAAAGTGTACGAGTTACTTCAGTGGTTATTCGGTTTCGAAATGATCTCGATGCTAGGAACACGCCAAGCACCATCCACGACCGTTGTTCACCAGCCACTGCTAGCAAACCCAAAAACCCAATAGGATTGGACCAACCACGGAACCCAACCACCGTGAACCAGATTGGGCCACTGCCACTGAAACTAGATCGGAAGCACCTTTGTGAATCATGAACTACCACTGTGAACCATGATCTACAAGGAGAGAGAGACGAAAGACAAAGAGAAGAGAGTGATTGAAGGTAGAGAGGAAAAAAACTAGAGCAAATTGTTAAAAAAAAATTTAGATATAGCACATGGGCTGTAGATAGTTTTTCGGTCTTTGGTGTGAATGCTCGTATATCCAATTTCAGGTTATGGTGGACGTTGGCTTACCAAACAAAATTTCCACCAAAACATAAAAATGCATAATTTTTCATCGAGTCCCTTGAATAGGAGATAGGCTTAGATGTTAATTTCCAAACTTGCCTGCCAATCCTTTCAACAAAAAACTATCATTTCCCTCAAAAACAAAAAAAAAAAAAAAAACAAAAAACTATCATAATCGACTCTTTACAATGCATCTTTCATCTTTGAGATTACTTAAGGGGATTGCACTTGGTGAATCTGTTCGTGCAAAATGAAAATGTTATGCTTTCCTTTAATGATGAAAACGCACACAATTATAAGAGAACCTTGAGCCATCCTTCCAAGAGATTAATCTGGCCAGTTATCTCAATTCGAGATGAACAATTTCCTGAACTTAAGAGAGGAAATATATATTTTTTGGTTATTTTTCTGCTTAATTCTCATTAATGCATTCAATGTACATACATATCCAAGGATGAGATAACCTCATCAACAAATCCTAAAACATAGGAACTAATCCCATCCTAAAACATATGAATTAAATTAAATACAAACAAATAACAATACTAATCTATCTAGGAAGACTTATTCTATCACTAAACTAATATATATTTATACATATCTAAATGCTGAAGCGTAGCATTTATTGTTGCTATTCTCCAATTGAGCTACATCAGCGTCCACGTTATTATCATTTTTCTTTCCAATTTTCCTATAATTTTTTTTTTAAAACATGTTCTCATTTTTTAAAAATATTTACACTTTCTATATCCCTTACCTTTTCATCTCCCTATTACCCTCTACCTTACTTTTCATCTCTCCACTACCTTCTACTTTAATATCACTCTTCATCTTTATTTTCATCTTCCTTTTTTGTCCTTTCTTATTCACACACTCTTACTATAAATTTGTCATTCTCTCTTCCATTCTTTACATATTTTTCCCTCACAAAAAAAGGTTCTCTCTTTCTCTCAATTTTTTGATGAATTTTTTATTTTTCTTCCATCTCTGCTTTAGGTTGATAATTGTTGTGTTCTTTAGAACTTTATATTGAGCTGATGCGATTTAGTTATGTGATTTAAGTTTTTTTCTCTCTTTAATTTTTAATTTTATTACATGTGTTTTCCTTTTCTTAGTTTGGGTTGCTTTGAATTCACCTATTTTGTTGTTCTATATATGTTATTTTTGTACAACATGACATTTGTTCTATGAAATTCCTTTTAGACTTGATATATTTTCTTTTCATTTGATTTTTTTTTTCTCCTCATGTGCAATAATTGACTTCTAACAAAAACTATTCTATCTATATATTTAGAAATCTATTTCTTCTTAATTCCAACCGTTTAAATTTTGTATGGGCCATGGATTCTATTGAGCAATTAATATGAAAAATAAAATAAAAGTAAAATAAATTCTACAATAATTTGCTTTATAGGGATTGAACTCTTCTAAGTTATACATTGTTCCTTAAAATTAGTGTGAGAGAAACTAATGTTTAGTTTGTCTATGTAACCAATGTTTCTAATCTTTTAAAAGTTTGTGGAGCATATACCTACAAATTAGGTCATCTAAATCATTTGAATTAAAAATCAACTATAAAATAAGGAACAAAGGGGTCATAATGCATTCATGTTCTCCTCATATTGTGATAAATCTGAGTAGTTGAATGGTATTGTTGTTTAATTTACCACTACTACATATTTTTTCCTGAAAGCTACATACTATCAATCGTAACCCCAAATGGATATTTCAAAGTTCATTTGCATGATTGCTTTGCTGTTTGGTGAGTTGAAACATTGTTGGGTAATGATGTATGTTAGATTGTATGTGTAGCCTCTTGACTTGCAAATGGTAAGTACTGATTTATGCTAAGTTTTTGTTATTGCTATTCTTTAGAGCTATAATGGTCGATAGGTCTAATGAGACTTCATTAATTTATGCGAGGTTTCAATTTCACCCAAATGACAAGCAATAAAGTAAGACAATTCATGTTCAGTTTTCAAGTTTTTTTTATTATTTTTAAATGCTTACCTTTCTGGTAACCATCAATTCGTTTTCTTAACTCAACATCATAAAGTAACTTTAATTTAGTTATATGGATAGGGTTTAACATTTTTCATGTTGCCAAAAAAAAAAAAAAAAAAATTCAAGCTAACATTAATAGCACTACTACAATTGACCATTTAAATTTAGCCATATTCTCCATATCATTAAATTATTAATATTTTCTCATTTTTTTTTTAATTTTTTAAAAAATAAACATATAATGTTTTAATTAAATACAAATAAATAAAAATTTCCTTATAAAATCATATTTGTAGGGACTGGGTTTAAACACTATTCCTAAGGGATAAGTGAATCCAAGCCCAACAAGCTCAATACAATAAATTTGTAGAGAGTGGATAGAATAACTGGGTTTTAATGAGTGTAACAACAGTTGAAGATGATTTAAAGAATGAATAAGTAAAAAAAATATGGACTTGAGCAAACAATTCAATCCTCGACACTAGTCCGAGGAGCTTTAACTTATTGCTTCTTGAGTGACAATGACAATGGTTACAAAGTTAGTTCAGATTGCTACAATGTTTTCTCTGGTAAAATCTCCGATCTCTTTTCTCAGAACTCCTTCTTCCTTATATATTACTTTCCTTCTTCATCTTCACCATACACGTGCAAGTTAGATCTGCTGTTGTTGGTCTTTATCACATCAACCTCCTCCCAAAGCTCTTAGGTAGTAGCTGTGAGTCTGAAAAGCCACTGCTCAGGTATCATTTCCACATTAATGCGGCTAGAGTGTTAGTTGCGGAGCATTTAATGTGGAGGCAGTAGCTTTTCTTGGAATTGCTCTACTGCCATGCTCCAGTGTGCTTACTTGTTGTACTTATCTTTTTCTTTAGAGTGCTTTGAAAGATTGTCTTTGTTAGTAAATCACTTTTCTTCTACCTTGGCTTTGGCTAGCCAAGGATAGAGTTGTTCTCAGCACGGTTTCCTGGGTTGCCATGATCACCACTGTCTTCTTCATATGCGATTATGGGCCTCGACATGGGCTTCAGGCCCAATACAAAAGGTGGATGTATATCACTGGACTCTATGACCCCACAATACTCATTTTTTTTAACATTTACACTTTCTTCAACATTTCTCATTCCTTTCACATTTTCATCTCCCTACTACCGTCTACCTTAATATCACTCTTTATCTTTCCCTTTCATTTATTTTGTTTCTTCTTATTCTTATCCTCTTATTATAAATTTTTCATTATCTTTTATATTCTATATTTCTATGCATAATTTTCCCTCACAAAAATTGTTATTTCTCTCACTCGTCAATTTTTTGGTGGATTTTTTTTTTCTTGCATCTCTACTTTATGTTATTAATTTTTTGTATTTTTAAGAACTCTACTTTGAGTTGATGCAATTTAGTTTTGTGTTTTAAGTTTTTTATTTTTATTTTTTTTTATTGTTAAATGTTATCTTATTGCATTTAAAGAATATAATATTATTCTATTACATAACATGATTTGGATAATTTTACCATATAAAAATTTTACATAAATTACATAGACAAAAGTAAAACAATATTAATAATAATAAAATATATATATTTATGAGATAACTCTAAAAATATTATCACACGCAACGTTCGAGTGTGCGACTAGTTCAAATAATTTATCCAACACCTAGGTCATAACATTCCCTCCCCCTTCAAAATGAATCTTGTCCTCAAGATTCCAAAACATGAATATAGATGTTTGCCCACACCATATCCTTCTTCCCCAATTGGAGAAAACTCGACCTTGAATGTTAAAGAGTTGAAGGATATGAATTCAAACCATGGGCACTTGCACCAATTCTTTAATCATTTGTGTGAACAGAAAAGTCTTGATTTTCACATCCTTGAACTCATCGGGAATGACAAATTCAATGTGTGAAATTAGACTAGGCTTATTCGAAATCATGAAAAGGTCTCTTTGATTTATCTTTTCCACTTCACTAATCCTTTGATCTTCAAACGCGATTTTTTTGGCAAGTGCTCCCTCCAACGTATTACCATCTTGAATTGTTCGTGGTTCTTTGATCACCAACACTTGAATTGTTGGTTCTTGAATATTTGATTCTTGAACGGGTTGGACAAGATTTTTGAATGATTTTTCCATAGGAGCCTCCATTGATACTTCATTGATTGGTATTTGAAATTGATCTTGAAGGGGGCATTTGAACTCCACCCAATCTATGCATAATCCCATTGCCACTAAGGTTTGAAACCAATCATGTGCCTCTCCTTCCATGTAATAAGAGGCAATGGAAACCATATCATGTGATGGTGTGTTGTTAAAAGCGAGAATTTGTTGACCTTAAAAAGTCATGAAAAAGGGTCTCCAGCTTTGAATTTTGGTATCTCCATAAATTTCCTTTGAGTCGCAAACATGAAGGCTTGATGAGTTATTTATTTATATATATATATATATATATTTTGGTATCTCCATAAATTTCCTTTGAGTCGCAGACATGAAGGCCTGATGAGTTATTTATTTATATATATATATATATATATATTTTATATATATTTTTATTTTTATTTAACTTCTAAAGAGTTTCCAGATTGTACCATAAAAACTAGCATACAGACTTGACCATATTAAAAAAATATCTAAAACCACAAGAAGGATAACCTATCCATAAGAAATGGGAATTGAATCAACCTGAATGCCCAATTGATCTGTTAGTTTTAGTTTCTGGTTGTTAGATCAAATAAATATTAAGTCTTGGGATAAATTAGGAAGATTTAGTATCAACAAAATATTAAAAAAATGTGAAATAATTAATTTTGAATACATTTCAAACCAATCATTTATTAAAATGTAACTTGGTATGCTTTTAAATCTCGGAAATTATCTATAATTGATTTTGTATTAAATTTCTAAATTATTTCTCTTTAAATGTACAAGTCCTCTAGGAAATCTTATTCTTTGTGTTATGAAACCTAGTTTTGATAATATTTCAAGGTTGAAAATGTTTGTATCGTAATTGCAGTAAAAATAAAAAGAAGAAGCTATACAACCACTATATGAACAACTTGGTAGGTTGTTGATTTTCTAATCCTTACCAAACATTTGCACAATTCAATTAAAAATAACGTAAAAAAAACTAAAATATGTCTAAAATAAATAAATAAATCTATTTTTTAATATATATAAAATTTGAGAACCCTTAACCCTTTATTTCTTAATTTACCCTTAATTTTGCAGATTAGGAAAGATATTTTTTGTTTATAAAAGAATTTTATTGGTATAAAACACAAAGGCTGTAGAAAACAATTTATAAAGGATTTTGCTAATGTGTGGTCTAAGGGCACACAATTATTTCCTTTCTCGGAAATTGAAAAAGTATTGACAACTTTTTTAATTTCTGAGAAAATGTTTCTAAAAATGAATAGTTTAATGTGTGCCCTAAAAGTTTGTTGTTGTCGTTGTTGTTTATTTATTTTAATTTTTTTAGAAGGGCCATACATCATAGGCTAATGACTGACCAATCATTTCTTCTCCTTCCTCTTCTTCTTTATTTATTTATATTCATGACCTTTTGGACCAAAATTGAAATATCGGGGCCAAATTTTAATTATTTATATTAGTGTAATTTAGTATAAAAATAATTGGGGTGGTTGTTCTTTTAGTTGGTAGGAGGGGGTGGTTAACGGGACCATGGATTAAGAAATCTAAGTTATAGCACCTAAGATTAATTCAAAAAAAGAAAAAAGAAGAAGAAACTATGCATTAAACATAAGTTTCACCATTTTTAAAAAATAATTTTTCACAATTGTTTTCTTTTAACTATGGTGGACATTGCAATTTCAATGGATTCGATCTGCTTCTTTAGATTTAATGAATATTTTTTTTTTTTGTGAAGAAAAAAAATTTAAAGCTCTCCTTATTTTTGTGAAACTTCCATATCTATATAATATATAAAAGTTAAAATGTAGCATTTATTTATTTTTATTATATTTATTAGTGTAGCATTTCAATCCATTTCAATTGAAAGATCTATTAGTAAATAACTAAAAAATTTAATTTAATTATTTTGTCCAAATATATTAGTACATGAAGTCATTTAAGTATTTTTAAATTAATATTACTTAAAAAATAAGATATTTTAAATAATACATCTTATGAATATTTTCATTTAACTTTTTAACAGTAAAAAGAACATTTAATTGATATCACTTACTAACTAAAAAATTTACAAAGTGACATGATTAGTTAGTTTCACATCAATAATATAATAAACAAATTCCTAAATTTATTATAATGATACTATAATTAGCACAAATTTTACTAGATACAAGTATTACAAATTTATATAATATTCAAAAGTTGAAACACGATATTTATTGTTACTATACTTTTTTTTAGCCACATTAGAGCTCTAGCATCAACTCTTCTAAATTTTTTAGTATTTGACACATCAAAAAGTTATTTTATCTATTTAACATACCATTTTGCAATACACTATACATCATATCTTCTATTATAAGACTACATCACATTAAATTAATTTAAAACAAACCTCATCTATATTAAAAAAATTAACAAAACAAATATATTTTATTATGCCCCATCTAACAAAGAGAGAGGTAGAGAGAAAGAAAGGGAGAGAGGACATGGGATGTGACATGGGAGAGAGAAATTGGAATAAAAAAAACACCAAAATATGTTTAGCATGTATAAGATTTTATGCCCCTACAATTCCAAATATGAAATTGTACTGTTCATCAATGCTAAATTTTTTAGCATTTAGAACGTCTGATATGTGAGGTTTTTTTAGTATTTGGTGTGCCAAATATTTGGCACACCTAATGTTGGTGCTCTTATTGTAACATTTTGGTCCACTTTGGTATATTTCAGTCCAATTCGGTTTATTTGGTCAATGCAGTCCACTTCGGTCTATTTTGGATTAATTGGGCCTTAAATTGATTCTTTTTGTAAGTTGTCTTTTTCAATTTTGTGCTCCAAAAAAAAAAAAAAAAAAAACTCTTAATTTTTGGGTTGAAAAATATGATATTTTATTTTATTTGGGACAAACTATTTAATTTCGAGCTAAAAATACAAACAAAATAGAAATTAGAAATTAGAAATAAAAACCCTAAAATGCAATTGTAGGGGCACGATTCTTGACGACCCAAAGATGACGTTGAGCTCGTATGTAAAAGGCCCGAATAATATAATTTGTAGAGAGTGGGTTTGGAAAGGCCTGCCCTTGGGGGCTAGGCAGCGGTCTGATCCTGGTTTCATGAGAGCTCATGCGAAGGTAGGTTTGGACTGTATAGCTGAGCCTTACATCGATGTAGTTTGAAGGGTTTGGCTCCTCGGAATTAGTCCGAGGAGCATTACATTCTCTCCATTCTTCCTCCTTTTTCGTCCCCCCCTGCCCTTTTAGCTCCCTTTCCCTTTTATACTAGTATTCACTTCCAGTTCTTCATCTACGTGTCAGTTTTTCCTTGTTTGGGGTAATTACTCGTTCTATCAATCCATACGTCAGAGTGGTTGGGGAAAAGCTGGATAGCATGGTATGGAGTATGGGCTTGTCAGGCGCTGGGCTCCACATTATGGTGTTGGCAGCTTTCTCGTTTGTATTGCTCTTGTACTGAGTTTGTCCTTTTCTTCAGGCGTTTGTGAGGTGTTGAGCGTGAGATCGTCCTCGGCCACATTCTTGGGCCATTAAGGGGCTTTCATCATACGTCCTCGGCAGTAGGTTCCTCGGCTTGGGCTTTGGGCCCTTGATGTGAAGTGGGCTGGGATTTCAAATTTCAGGCCCCATAGCAATAAAAATGATAAATATTCAAAGATTATCTTAAAATTCAAGTTTTAATGATATACAAATTATAATTATATTTGGAAAGAAAAAAAAAAGCTACAATTCTAAACTTATATAAAATTTAAACTTAATGTAACATGTTATATGTGTTCCATGAAATGAGAGTGTACATTTTTTTTCTTCTCCATTTGTATAAAAAAATATTATAATTATGTAAATTAAATATTTGTATTAAATTACATTTTTCACACACACACACATATCACTATGTATTGTTGTTGAATATAAAATACATTATATGTTCCATTACATAAAACTTATAAAAATATAAAACACTCTTAAATATGCACTATTTAACATACAGATTTTGCATTATATTCTTATAAAATAAAATTACATTTTCCTACACATTATATGAGTTCGCGACTAGTGTGAATACAAAGGGAAAATGATCTCATTTCAAGTGAATCAATTCTAATAAGAAGTGCTGTTTGTAGATAAGTTGATGAATTTGTTCATCATACACTCAACTGATTTTCAAGTCCTCCAACACAAGTTTACCTTACTTAATTTCGTGGCAAATTAGAATGATATTATTTTGGGAACTTGAAAATTAAAGGATGCAATGAGTCCCTTGTTTTATTACTAGGCCTTTGTCCTTTTTTTTTTTTTATTTGGTAGTTTTTAATTGATTTTGGTTCCATATAGGCCCTTAAACATTCTACTTCTTTCCAAGTTCTTTATCTTGAGATTGCAAGGGTTTTACATACTGTCGTGAGGTAAAAAAAAAGTTGTGAGCATTTCAAAACAATGGCAATATTGCTTGGAGAACCTTAAGAGAAACTTGCATCTCCAATTGAAGAGCTATATTCTAATTTATCTTGTAAAGATATGAATGGAGAACACAAAAAATTTGGTTATAATCTTGAACTTAGAAGCCTCATTTACTTGTTAAAAAGAATAAATTTGAATTTCAATAACTCTTAGTCTACTTTGCCATTGAAACTGTTACAAGCTTTTAACCCCACTTCAAATCCATAATCACAGACATTCATGACTCTGTCTGATATTCTCTAATGGTTCTTGCTGCGGCCGCACCTCACTTCAATAGCAAGTTTCTTCTCAACACTTGGACAAGCATCATTGTTTTTGAAGAAAACTTCTGGGTGCATTGGAATTGAACAGCTAGTTTTTCCTAAGCAATGCTGCCAAAGCCAAAACAACATATGAATTAGCATCTCTATTTGTTACCAAAGAAACACTGCAGGGTTTTTTTTTTTTTTTTTTGTGTGTGTGTGTGTGTGTGTGTGTGTGTGTGTGTGTGTGTGACAAGGTAATATGTTGGTAACAATATTTTACCTGTTCAACAATCTCCTTGGTAATAGCAGCATGGCATTTGCCCGTAACAAAGCTTCCACAAGTACCATAAGGATCACCATAGCTAGCAAACTCCACAGATACAATATCTCTGTTGTTTGGGCACTTGAGATGAGCTTCTGGCTTCACATCAACCACTACAGGTCTAATATGGCTGTCCTTCCTTTCCCATGACTTCACATTAGGTGGATGATGCTCAGTTATGATGCTACAGACTGTATCTCTATTGACAATCAAGATATCAATTTTTTCAGGGCTCGCTTCCTCCTCCTCCAATACAACAAGGAGATTTTGTGTTGGCTTTATGAAGGCTCTTGGGATATGGTACCTAAAAAATATTCTCAAGTTTAAGTTAAAGATTTCTTTTTTCAATTAAGATTTTTATCATCCTCTGTGTTATTTACTAGCAGATCTACTTACTCTGATTGAGAAGGCTTTCCAAGAGGAGAGAGGTAGGACATCCAGTGACGGCCAATGCTTTTACCGTTTACCCAAATCATTCCCTTGCCCATACCATTCATCCTGATTGCAACTGGGTCATGCCCTTCAGGAGCATCAAAATATGTCTGCAATAAGAAAAAAGTATATTAGGCATTTGAAGTACCACATGCAATTTCCAATTTGCAATAGTCCCATTGCTGACTGCTGAATAAAACCATGATTTAGAACTTGATACCAAGAGTGTCAACAGAAAGTGATTCTCCTAGCATTACCTTGTACCATGTAAGAGCTGGTCGATTATCATCGACATTGCTCCATTGTACCCTGTGTGATCCTGCCTGAGTGTACACGCGAAGCTTTTCTCCTTGTAGGCCAACCTGCAAAATGCGCAACAATTCAATTGCATCACCTGTCAGCTAGTCATTTTAATATAACCAAGCTCATTCTTTTTCAAATTTCTTGAATGAGTGCAATTAAGGTTCATTGGCACACCTTATGTCCCCAACCATTGGCTGTCAGATCAAGAGTCCCAGTGTTCAAACCTAAGATGGTTACAGCACGAGGACCAGCAAACCTGTGCTCCATGTAGGCTCCACTATCCTTCATTGGTAAAGAACAGCTTGTAAGCCCTCTTGTTCAATCCATTAAACTTAAACAATAAAAAGCTAATAGCTACTTACTGGGAGTCCCACTGTCATGCAAAGCAATGTTATATAGTTAACCCCGGGATGGAAATCCACACCATGCCCAAAAACAAAGCTCTTTTCGTCATGGCTCCCATGTCCCGATCCTGAAAACCATAATCACAATAAGCTATATATAACATACTTAACACTTCTATATGTAACAGGAATGTATGTGCTGGATTGTGTGTGCTCACCAACATATTTGCCATTCACAAATGCAAGCAAGGCATGACCAAGACTATTAACACGAAGTACTGGGTTAATATCTTCCCTCGAGTTCAAGTCATGAGGATCCAATTCTATTCTGCAATCAGAATATAGAAAACATGTCAGGTTTAGGCTCAGCACTGTTAGCTCCAATAGTTTAAAATTCTTACTATCAAGGTCTCAAGTTCTCAACTTGATTTGTATTTGACTTGCAACGGTGCGTAAGATTTACTTACTTAGTGGTGTACCATGCATAATCTGTCGTATCCTTCAGCAAACCATAGAGCTCCTTTGGATTCTTGGAATCAATTGGCAGTTGCTCAACGGTTGGGATGGGTTCTGAGGATTTTTCCCATTTAAGATTGCTTGCAACCTTTGATTTCTTGAAGTTCCTTGCATTATGTTGTGCTACAATCTGTTTTTGCATAAGAGAAGAATCCTTAGACACTCTTCAACATCCAAATGGTATCAATACCCAAACCAAGAAACAAAAAGCAGTAGCAAAAGGTGTTTTTTTTTTTTCCCCCAATTCCCCCCACCCGCTATGATATAAATAGAGGCAAGTATGAGATGAGGACTTACTGTTTGAGTGTTGAGGACAACAGTCTTGCAATCAGGGAGGATGCTAATGGAACGCGCTGGCAGGTAGTATGCCTGACCCCTGAAACTAACAGTTGCTGGCACCCTACTGTTGGTATTGGTCAAAAATGCAGCACAAATATTGGTTCCAGGCTTTTCATAGAATTGAGCCTGCATGGTAGAATAATAGCTTAAACATATTACTGAATACTGGTGGGATGAAATTTATGATACATTAATTAAGTCTACTCAGATGCTTACATCTGTATCCTTGCCCAAAATTTGGTTACCAGGATTACCCCAAAGTAGAGCCTTTTTGCATAATTTTAGAGCCTTGTGCACATCCTTAAGGTGACCCCATTTGGGTTCCCTCAGCAAACCTGCATTAGACATTTACAGGCCCATATATTTGAGCAACCTTTGTTTTATTTTGTCATTAGAGAGAGATATTAGAAATATTTACCATATTCATCAAGAGGAGCTTCATCATAGTAGCGAGTTGTTGTAAAGACTGCGCTTGTTCTGCCAAAGTTTGTCCCACCATGGTACTGCAAACATTGAAGTCAGGTGATATGTGTTAGGAAAAAGAGAGACAGATAGAGAGTGGAAAGAAAATTCTATATTTCTGTATATTAAATGTACACGTATAAGCCAACACTTACAGGCACAGGCTAGGAGTGATGTACAAGAAACAGGAATGTTGCATAAGTAATACTATTGGGACTGGGCCATAAGGCCTACAGTTAATTAATCTAACTAATATTCTAACAATTTGCATCAAGGAGAAAAGCTCTTCATGTAAATTAATTGATTCTCTTAAGAAAAATGAGAAGAAGGTCGGGTATCTTCCTACCATATAGTAGTTGACCAGAGTTCCATTCTTTGAGAAGAAGCGGGCAACTGAGTATGCAATATCTTCAGCTGCTCTTTGAGATGGAGGGTCTCCAAATACTCTATACCTGTAATTACAAAGTAACAATTCAAAATCAATTAGCATTACCAAGAAGCCAAAAAAAAAAAAAAAAAAAACATTTCTTGTGTAATGTAGCAGTAGCATATAAAAATCAGTCTTTTCTTATTGAGTACCAGCTAAGTGTTTTATGTAAGAGTCTAATTAATGGTTCATTGACAGCCACAGAGCTGAGAGGCGTATACTCACTGGGCAGTCCAGTTCTCAGTCCATAAAGAAGGTTTGTAGGGTTTGTTTGGGCCTGTGAAAGTGTCTCCGCAGTGTCTTCCATTGCATGTATTGATCTGCATGTCAAAGCATGTGCTTTTAGTCTTAAGATTAGAAAGACTCGTTGAATTTTAATTTCTTGTTCTTTGCTTATTTTTCTTAGTGCTAAAATTTCAAAGCTAACTTAATAGTGTCTCTTCAGATCACAGAGATTAATCCCATGAAAGATTTTTCAGACTCACCACTGGGTCAGGAGCATCCTTTTGCTTGCACATGATCCATGGAACTCCAGTTTTCTGTGACACTGCCGTTTTTGCTGCCCATTGAACATATCTGTCTCCCAACTCTTTAAATGCAAGTTGGATATGGTTGTATTCATTTTCAATCTGTCTCATAAATGATTAAAAATCGAATTAAAAAGATGACAATTGATAAGATCTCTTACAAGGATAAAGAAAAGGACAAAGTTTTCCTCCAAACTGGTTTCAAGGAATCTCCTCCAATCCATTACCTAACGATTCATAAAACCATCCATGTGTATTAAACCTCATGACTGTTTAAATAGGTCATGTGATTAAAAATACAATGATTAAAAGTACAAGTGTAGTTTGAATCGTCACATAGTGGGTTAGAGGAATTTTCCTCTAAATTGGTTTGAAGGTTAAATTTGGCTGAAACAAAATTTTTAAGTGGGACCAAACCTGTGATAAGATGATGGGGCCTCCTTGTGAAGCAAATAGTTTCTCCTCTTTCATCATCTTGACAATCATCTTCACATATCTTTTCATGTAGTACTGCAAAATGTGGAAATTCCAGTCAGTAGAGCTCCATGACTAATGCACTAAACCTCCCAAGGACAAGGTGGTGCAAAATTGATTACCTTGAATGGTGGGTTATCAGAGCGGAATGTTATGTCAGGGATCTCCCTTAGCCAATATGGAAGTCCTCTGATGTTTACATTGAAAATAACTAAAATTTTAGAGAGTATTAAGTGACATTGCAGCCAGAAAATCATACAAGAGGAAGAGGATGAGAACATCAGATAATAATTATATTATACCCGTGGTTCCATTCTGCTTGGATGAATGGCCCAATCCTGAGGGTTACATACATTCCATGCTCCCCAATCATCTTGATGAATTTCACCAAATCATAATTTCCTTCAAAATTGAACTACCATCATTGAAGAGTTAGACTACAGGCAAGTCATGATTCTAACAAATGAATTCAAAAACAATATGTTTGCAATAATTTATGTTTACCTTCCCTTGTTCAGGCTCGTGAATGTTCCAAAACACATAAGTTTGAATCACATTCAAACCTCCTTGTTTAGCCTTTAAGAGAAGGTCTGGCCACATCTAAAACCCCATTCAAAACAACCATTAGTTTCTTCATTCATTGAAAACAAACCGCAAAACAAGATAAGCTCAATAACTTGTAATCCAAGTTACCTCTGGGGTGCTACGAGGGTAATGAATTGAACCCGAAAAGAGAAGCTCTCTCTTTCCATTGATGATTAAAGATCTCCCATCATATGTCACTCCATGTTGCTGCTTCCCATCATGGCCAACCACTGCGGAGGCCAAAAGTGAAAGAATGGATAGCAGAAGTATGCGGCATGACACCGCCATTTTAAGTTTCTTGTCCTTGAATAGAACTAAAACCCAGTTTCAAGCTTGGTGACAAATGAATTGAAGTTCCAATGAATTCAGTGAAATAAAAAATAAAAATAAAATTGCTTATGAGCCAATAGGGAAGCCTCCTTCTTTTACAAAGAGGTACCCGGTAGCTGAAACATAAATTCCATGGAAAGGCAGAGATATAGGAGGGGGAATGAAATGGTAAGATATAAGGAGTTAGAGAAATGCTCGGAATTGCCATTTTGAAGATTTCAGTTTTGATCTCTTGGTGGTCATTGCTTGGTAGAGTTGTGTGTATGCCTGTTTCCTTAACATTTTTTTTCCTCCAACTTTGTTACATAATTTTTTACTGTCCTGTTGCTATTCTTAGGAGTCATTTTTTGTGGGAATTGAAAGAGGAACGGATTCGTGGGAATAGGAGGAGGACCTTATAAACATAACAAGCACTCGGAATTGGCGGTTGAGTCATGGATTTTATGGTTTTTTTATCTCTTGTTTTTATTTTTTTCCCTTGTTGGCACCCTTTGCTGTATCATGTCCTGGAGGGCTGTATCATATCAGAGTAATGTTAATGATCACAAGTGCTGGTATGGTTAGTTTAGTTGTGATTGAAACAACATTACTTTAATAACATGTCGACCCTTGTTTACTATTGTCACCTTTTTTTACTATGCACAAGCTACAAGAGAACATGTTAACAATTATAGAAAAAATTATTAAAAAATATTGTAAAATATTACATTTGATGGTCTCGTGGAACTTCCCTTTTACAACATGTGGTTTTCCTTAGTGGCTAGCTACCATATAAGGTATGAGAGGTGCTTATGAGAAGGTTTTATAAAATTAAAGTATCAAAATGGATAAATAAGATTTCAAAATTACATTATAATCATTACATGGCTTTTGGTTTATGCGATTGGATCTCTAAGTACATGCATTGAAAGAAAAGAGCAAATTTTAATACGTTAAGCATATGACTAAGAGTCTTGTACCTCAATTTTATTGTTAACTCTATTTTATGAGGAGAATCAGAATTCAATATTTTAAAAAAAAAATTCTTTTAACTATTGATAAAAAAAAAAAAAAAAAAACTAAGCACGTTTTAATTTAGATTTAGAATTTTCATACTTAAGATCTAAAAATTCTTATTTAATCTTTTACACAACTCATATTATGTCGGAGGGAGGCTAAAAAAAGAAATTGGATTTGTTTGGCAGCAATTTTTAAAAAGCATTCTAAAAATAGTCGAGGATACAAATTTGACTTAGAAAGATGCAGCTCCTTTTTTTTTCTTTTTTTTTTTAGAAAAATAGAAAGATGCAATTGAAAAAAAGTTTTTTGAATATAGAGAGAGAGAGAGAGTTTACCAATTTTTTAGACTAAAGTACACTCGTAGTCCTAAAAATTTGGGTTGTTTTCATTTTGGCTCTTTACACTTCAAAAGTTTTATTTGGGACCTTAATGTTTTTCCGTTTTCATATTACTCTTTACGTTTCAAACTTTTCATTTTAGCCCTTAATGTTTGATTGAGTTTTTATTTTGTTGTTTAAGCTTGATTTAGAATTCTATTTGGCTCTTCATGAAAATGAAAATTTTAAAGCATAAAAAACAAGTAGAAAAATGAATCAAACATAAAGGGTCAAATTGTCAAAATGAAAATTTTAAAACGTAAAGAACCAAAATAAAAACAAATCAAAACTTTAAGGGTTCCTTTAGTTAGGGTGAAAAGTGGGGAATTGGAAACAAAGGAGAGAGAACAAGATTAGGTGGGAAGGGTGTTTGTTTGAAGTGATTTTGAGAGGAGAAAATGGTAGGGCTTGATTGTTTTCTCCTTGCACCCACAATTTTTTTGGCCCCTGAATTGGAGAACAAACGGGGATGAGAGATAGTTAGATGGAAATTAACCATCTACCCCTTCCCCCACCCCCTAAACTACATGATGTTATTATTTTATTTTTTTACTCCTTTATTTGTTTAAAGTTTGGTCGCTTTTTATTATTATTATTATTTATTCCAACTATATCTTTTTTTTCTTCCTTTATAAAATATTTATAAAAAAGTTATGAAATAAAGGTATAAGAGTAAATTTGTATATACTTAATTTTCTCTCTTTCCATTTTTCTACTCCAAACTAAGCACAAATGAAGAAAATTAAAATTTCTTCTATCCTTCAATTTTTCCATTTTCTATCTATCAACCAAATGGATCCTTAAAATAAAAAAAAAAAAAAAAAGGTGTAATATTATTATTATTATTATTTTCACTATTGAGCATTGAATCTCTCTCTAAAACGACGTCGCTAGGAAACTTTTACTTTATTTTTTTCCCTCTAAAAGTTCTAATTTTCCCTCCTCGTACAAAAAAACCAAAACCTCTTGGAATCCACATCAAACACCAAAACCTCTTTGTTACCCTCACTGAGATTTTAGCACAGTTTTAGAGAGAGAGAGAGAGAGAGCATCAATGTTGAACCAAGAAGACGACCTGGATCTCCTTCTCTCACTCCAAGACAGAGTTTTGGAAACCCCTCCTGGTTCTCCTTCAGCTCCCCAACCCTCTTCACCAGGCAAGTCTCTATTTATTTATTTTAATTTTTTTGTTGTTTTTTAGTTTCAGTAGCAAAGTTTCTTAATTTTCTTATTCAAATGTTAGTTTCCACTTTGCTTGACCGAAAATTCAATCTGGGTGTTCCTCAGCTTTCTCTTATATGCACTTTTCCCTGTTATTTATTTATTGATTTTTACATTTCAGTAGCAATGTTTCTTAATTTCTTATGGATTGGTTAGTTTCCCACTTCATTTGACAGAAAATCATCTGGGTGCTCCTCATTTTTCTCTAATACCCAGTTTTTCCCTATGTTGTTGTTCATTTTTATTTTTTGTTTTTGTTGAACATTTCAATAGCAAAGTTTCTTAATTTTCTTATGGGATGTTGGTTTCTAGTTTGTTTAGTGGAAAATTTGATCTGGGCGTTCCTCGGTTTTCTCTATTATGAAGCTGTTTTGTGTGGGGGAGGGGTGGCTTGGTATGTGTTTGCTGTGTTTTCTTGTAAAGAAAGAAAAAGAAAAGTGGGTATATCTCAAATGGCCTTAAATTTTCAGGGTATCTTTCGGATGATGAATCGTCAAGGCGAACAGGGCCGGCAGACATGTCTGTCTTTAGAAATGCCGTGCAAGACTGCCTTGATTATGAGCCTGTGCATGTTCACAAAGCTGTGAAATTGAAGGGCTCCAAGGCCTCCAATGAAGCTGAAGTTGAGAAATTTTCGGGCTTGCGAATGAGGTCAGTGATACTCTTACTTGAAGAATTAAGGCATTCTGAATGATACTTGATCATTTGAGTTTTTGTTTTAAATCCCTAAAGCTTTGCTTGGCAGCTGAAAGAAAAATGTAAATTTTTATGAAGTTTTGATCATTTCATTTGTCATGTTTGTTTAAAATGAGGTTAGAGTCTTTGAGGCATTTCATTTTAACTGTTTGGGATTGAAGAATGTAGGAGTTATTACCTAACTTAGCTTAATATGGTGAAACTTGGGTAAGGTAGTAATTTGGTTAAGCTAAGAGCAGCCTTTCATTTTTTTGGAATTTAAGACAGCTTTGAGACATAGGGTACAAGGTTACATTTTACTTTATATTTGCAGTTTTTTGAAATCTTAAGTTTATACTATTAGTATCTTGGAGGTTTACAATCATTTTATGTTTAATGTATGTTTTTTTTCCTTCCTTTAGGAACCAATTGTTCAGTGCAGCAGAGCTCCGTGAGCGGTTCTCAGACATTCGTTTTGTTCGATTACCAACTATAAAGTATTAACTTGCACTTCAAATTGTATACATAGGCATACTGGTTGGGATTTTTGCTGGAATCTCTTGCTTTATAAAACAGTTTTGCTTTTATCATGAGCTTGATTTGATTTAAATTGCAATGCTGGTAGTGATTTCAGATATTGGGTATACTGTAGGAATTTATTGGTTGGGGACACTCTTTCGGGTTGTTGGGCAACTGTTGGAGTGCTGAGTGAGAAGGGGACTCCAAAGACCAATTCTACAGGGAAGACCTATAGTATATGGAAGGTTGGGAGTCTGGATGAAAATACTGTTTCTCTTTTCTTGTTTGGTGATGCTTATCAGAGGAACTGCAAAGAGCAGGCTGGAACGGTCTTTGCACTCTTCAATTGTGCTGTACGCAAGGATGCGATGGTATTAACTTGTCATGTTTCAAGGGAGTTGTGTTCGCCAAGGTTAACCATTATATCACAATTGTCCTTTTGTTGGTGCAGGGTAAAGGTTTTTCTTTGAGTGTGTACTCTCCTAGTCAAATATTGAAGATTGGTACTTCAGTTGATTGTGGAGTTTGCAAAGGAAAAAGGAAGGATGGGATGCCTTGTACACTAGTCATTAATAAGTATGTTACAGGAACTCCTTACATAATGGACTGATGTGGTCTTACCTTTGAATTTTGGCTGTTGTGTTCATAAGAGACTGACTTTTGTGAAATCATCTGCAGTTTTTGGTGGGGCCGCCTTATACTCTGCTAAAACTTATTCTTAACACAGGAGTTTGGATCATTTCAAAAAAAAAAAAAAAAAAATTTGTGGGGGGGGGGGGGGGGGGTGTATTGGAAGGGATTTCCCTCTGCCAATTAATAATGTTGTACAATTGCTTCATGAATTATGCATACTGATTGCCCTCTCTTGCCGATTGACGTCTTGATTATTTTTGTGGAATAAGAAAATGGTTTTACCTTGTTGTTCTCATTCAATAGTTTTACTTATGCTTTCTGTTCTTATCCTGAATTAGTTTCCATAGAGCAAACCAAAACAGATACTTGCAATTGAAGGGGCATAAGATAAATCCCAAAAAAAAAACCTTAATCATGTGAAGAGCATTCAGTTATCTTGGTTTATAAATTGTGTTAGCCAAGACAATAGACTGGTTCTTCAGAATAGCAATAAGATGGATAGGTATGCAGTCTAGGGACTAAATTGGCCCTATGTTCTTATTTTCTATTAAATTTTGTGTGCTTTCCTCCAATTAATGATTGTGATGGAATTGGTTTCTTAAATCAGTTCCTTGAACATGGTGCCTTAGCAAGTTGGCGATTGTTAAAATTCCAGACTAAACATCACACTAAATTTTACTTTGCATGAAATTAAACTTAGCAAAACAATATATATTCAATCTGAAGTGTGTCATCTGCCATGATGAGCTGGTTCCGGAATAGCTTCTCTTAAGCACTTGTCACCAATAAAACATAAAGAGAATGTTAGATGAGTTGAGTGACCTTTCCATCAAAAACAGTGTCGATGTGTTATCCCTACAAGAATAGATGTTTGCTATAAATGGCATCTCATATCTCAGGAGAGGAGAGTTTCTCATAGCCTGTTTGGATAATTATGTATGCTCTCTCTAGTTTCTCAGAATTATAAGTGGCATTATCTCATATCTCAGGAGAGGAGAGTTTCTCATAGCCTGTTTGGATAATTATGTATGCTCTCTCTAGTTTCTCAGAATTATAAGTGGCATTAGTTTCTCCCTGAATGATAAAGTTTTTTGGTTTTCAGTTTTCTTTGAATAGATTGGATGAAATGCAAAATAATAAAATCAGATATATGGATGAGAATCATCTTGTGATGTGCATTAAAGAATCATGTGGTGGCTAGGTTGATAAATGAACAAAAGAAAGATAAAGTACTGTAACTTTTAGTGTGAAACAGTGTCAGAGCTTGTTGCTTAAAATGTCATAAAAGGCATTTCATAGCATTTTTATAGTATGCATTTTATCTGTCAAATGCACTGTCTTAGTTGCAACTTGGCTATTTATCTTCCCATTAGCAGCTCTGATTGCATTCTTTTATGAAATATATATATATATATATATATTTATGTTGTATTTTCTACCAAGAATTTCTTTATATCCCCTTATCCACAGAATTTTCTGATATCTTGGGTCTTTGTGTTGTTTCAGACGCAAAGGGGTTTATTGTAAATTTCATAAATCGGTAAGCATATCTGTGAATGCTTCAATCTGTTTAACCAATTTTTGTTTAAAGCTGACCATCTTGATTCCCATAAATACTTGCCATCGGTTTTATTTCTACAGAAAGCATCAGAGAAATATTCCACAACGCGAACGGAGCTCAAGGGAGGGTAGGTTAATGTTTAACATCATTCAACTCGCTAGGGTATACTAGTTGCATATTTTTTGGAAAATACTTGCTTCATTTTTATTTAGTTTCTTTGTATTGGTGCCTTCAACTTATTTGTTTCTTTAACAGGAACCTTAGAACTGCATTTAGGGAACCACTCAAGCCAGAAGGGATTTACATGGTTGACCCTCTAGCTGACAGAACGAACTTCAAAAAGTCCATGAAACCAGTTAAATTGATGTCTGTGGAAGGACTCAAAAAGGCACTAAGGTTTGTCATAGATAGCATGGATTGTTTCAAATGTGAAAACATTTGCATATTTTTTCACTTGACATAAATGGGTTTGTTTATCATACTTGTATGAACAGTAATGCGGGTAAAGTGACCACAAATACACACTCACAAGGGATAAGGTTTCTTACTGAAGTTACAGGTTTAAGATCTCAAGACTTCTTCCTTAAGCTCATTGTGATTCCATGAGATTTCTTTTATGAGATAGTGTTACCTTTTAATTGCAGGGAAAATGAGTTCAAAAGATACAAATAGAGAATCAAAAATGCCAAAACCTCTCAATGTCTCAGAGAAAAGGTAAAATATGCATTACATATTCTATTGGCATTGTAATATACAAGCCATTGGTGCTCGGTATCCATGTTATTGAAGGTTTGACTGTCATCATTCAGGAAATCATCTACCATGAAAGCAGAATCATCTGCAATGAGAAATCAACAACTGGATCCAAAAAGAAAGAAAACTGAGCATGGGCAAGGTGTGTTTGACAAAACCAATCAGAGTACAGGAAAGTTGATTGAATTGGATTATGTTAGTTCAGATGAAGAATTGTGAGTGTCCTATGTTAAGCCTAACTTCTTGGATGTTGAAGTTCCAATTTGGGGAGGTGGCATTGGACAATAGCTTTTGTTTTTTATGGTTGTCACACAGCTCCTAAAAGGTGCAATCTGGTGAAACTATAGAGCAGTGAGTTGCTGCCTTTGGTCATCGTCCTGACATTCAATCAGAAAGATCCTTTATTTTTCTTCTAGGACTGCAGTTTGATTGTGATACTGATACCTTCCTACAATGAAGTGCATAACAGTCAGGGATTGAGAAATTTGGAGTCTAGCTAACAAAATCCTATCAGATTTTTATTGTCAAATTCTATCTTGTGAGGAATTCACTTTGATGTTGAACCTATTTAATGTTTCAAAGTGAACTAAATGTTCAAAATATGTTGTAACATTAAAGACTTCACAAGTTTGTTACATACGTTCTTCTGAGAAAAAAAGATTACACTGCTTGCTCCACAAGTTGTAGTAAAGACTTCTTTTTTGTTTTTTGTTTATTTTGTTTTGTTTTTTGTGGCAGTAGACGACTTGTAAACCTTTTCTTATAAAACTACTTGTAGCAGGTAAGATTAGCTACACCTACACATCCTTTTCTTAAGTTGAAGCTCTCTCAAATCAAACAAGTGGTACATTACCCGAACTTTGGTAAAGAAAATATGAATTATAGCAATTCATACCTTGACTAGAAGTGAGGCAATAACATGTGTGTTGAGTTGAAAATGATAAACTGGTGACAATATCTAATGCAGAGTGAGGGGGACCTTTTATCATTTTAATTCAGGAGTAGGAAAACAAATTGATCTGAAATTAAGAAAAAACGCAAAACAAAACAAAACGATATGAAGTTATTTAAACAAGACCTAGTTCATGTGACAAAATGGTAGAATGTAACCGGGTTAGGTCATAATTGGGGGTTCAACTTAAATTTATTGGTTTGTTAGGCTTTTTAAGGAAAAATGAATTGCAGTTATAAAAAAAATGAGATTTTAAAAAACTGTATATAAATTAACTTAAAAAATAAATAAGATCATAAACTTAAATAAATGCATGTTCGGTCTAATATCTAAGGAATCGAACGATCAAGACAGAGTAGATATTGGTTATTCTAGAGTTGTTAGCAAGAAGGGTAGTGCAGTTTGTCCAAGAGATTGGCTTCCATGAGTCCACCCTTGAAGGTGATTCCGAAAATTGTAATAAACTCTTTGCGACACGGCAATATATTAGCTCTTTTTAGAGCCTTTTTTTTCCTCTCATACTTATAGTAAGACAATGTTATAGCACATACTCTAACTCGGAGAGCAAGGTCCTCTTTTTCTATTATTAATTTGGATGAAGTTTATTCCTCTAGAAATAAGCTTGCTATTCAATAAAACTCCTGATGATCTATTTCTATATATATATATATATATATATATATATAAAGGAGTAGATATTGTTTATAATTTATTTTGATCCGGTACCATTTTATGCAGAAATTGGTCTTGGATGGGCTACTATTTTGCATGCCTTCATCAAGTGGGTTTTATTTATTTAAAAGAAAGAAATATAATATATATAATTAAAAAAAAAAAAAAACCTTCCTTTTCACCCCAATTGTATTATGATTTATGGATCCCCTTTTCTATTTCAATAAGTTTAAGATGTCCATGAGACCATGACACACAAAAACACACACACACACACACATATATATATATATATATACATATACATTCAAAGCAATTGATTATGCACTATTGTCACTTTAATATCTAAACAGACTCAATTGTCTCAGGTAGTTGAAATTTATTATATGAGATGGGTCTACATATGATAGGGGGGAATGACTTCCCATGCCATAAACGGTGTCCCATGTTTCTAAAGATTGGGAGTTCTTGTTGCAAGAAGTATTTGGACTTTAGAACAGGCCTGTGTGATGGCTTGCCTTTAATATTTGTCAGAAAATTAAATCGAACAATCAAATCCATTAGGTCCAATGTGGTAGGCCATCATCAATGTTATGAATTATGATAACATGCTGGTACCAAAATCCAAAATCCAAAATCCCATTCCACCAAAGTATTATGACTTATTATGAGCATTATGCGGTTAACTATGAGTCTATAACACATACAAATTCGGACAACTGAACCAATTTATCTAATACATTATAAAATTTATGTAGTTGGTCAATAAGTAACAATCTAGGCCTTGTGAGTATTGTTCCATTGAAAAAAAAGAAAGTTATAATAATGAGAATTTATTAAGTTTTTAGATAAATAGATACAATAGATTTGAAACCCATTACCAACCAACAAGGTTTTTCTGTTTTTGTAAGCATAGGAAAAACAAGATTTATATTCAAGTCATTTAATCTAGAAACAAGAGACTTTATCAAGCAAGCTATAGGAACTCACTTCTAATAATTTTTTGGGATAGAGCTGGAGTGAATAAAAATTCTTTGTCCTAATGCGTGCACTCTATGTCACACATTTTTTTTTTCTCTCTTCTAAGTTAAACATTTTTTAAAAAGAAAAAATCAGACATATGACATACTGTAATTGGTGATATGTAAAGTGAAACATTTTTAGTGAAAAAAAAAAAAAAAGGAATTTCTTTGACATGAAACTTAATTTTGATGGATTTATCTCTCTCTCATATTTAATTAATTTAGCAAAAGATAAGAAGAAAAAAGAAAAGAAAAATTAGGAACCTATATACGTATCTAATCTAAAGTGGCAGAAACAAAGAAGTGGAATCCAGAGGTAGTAGGAGGGAGGGTTGGTCATCCATGCACATGGAGTTGGTATTGACCTCTAGATGTGCTCCTAAAACTTTTTCTATTTCTTAATTAATATTATAGTTGGCACTTGGCATTATTAGAAGAGTTACAAAAATTTAGAACTCTTTTTTCCACACAAAAGTATCAAAAGTACAACATGTTTCTTAGTAAAATCATAGGGACGAGGGACCTAGAGGTTTGAGCTTCAAAAACCAAAGCAAATTTTAACTGGATTGATGTCTTTATTCGATGGATAATTATACAATATTTAGAACTGGACAAAGTTGTTTGGTCATGGTTGTTAGTCATGACAGCAACTTTATAATTATATAGATAACTAATTTTTGATTAAGCCATGAGAACGTAGTCACTACGTCTGCAATTTCTATGTGCTGGCGCAGTTGACTTCTATGATAGTAATATGAACTGCAAATCCTTTAAACATGCCTAAGATTGGTGTTCAAAATCATAAAAAAGTTGGCCAATTTGTACATGTAATTCCATGAAAAATAATGTCAACAGTTTTGAAGAGAATTACTTGTATTATACTTTGTACCTGTATATTTCTTTTTACCAACTTTCTTTAAATTGCTTCTTATTGAAGTTCTTGTACTTTTTTGGACTTTCTATAGATTGCATTTGTTTTTTCCTTTTGGGAAAATACACTTTTCCACACTAAATTATCAATATGCAATATTAGCATCTTAATAATTAAGGGGGTAATGAGACAATAATTGGATGCAATAACAAACTTACCTTCATTACTTGCAATGAAAAAAAAGAAAAAAAAAGCCACTAGTTCTGTCATGTTTAATATCTGAAATTCTGAATTAGACGATTCTCTTAAATTGATAACTTGTTGGACTTTGAAATGAGTAAAAAATTTAGGATGAAAAAGTATAATTTATCGGTTTTAGTTTGCGGGTTGAGTTAGCTAAATTTATGAGCTGCGATGACAAAGGCCTGTAGCAACCACTAACAGGCTGCTCTCAAATATGAAGTTGATAGTTGAAACCATTTGGCAAAATATGCAGTTCTGTTAAGATGTCATATTTGATTTGATGATGTAAATCTTTCAATTACTCTGATTAGGTGGGTGGATGGACCATTAACCACTCTAACAACCGCTCATTTTCATGAAGGATTTCTAGGTGGTTCAAGGGTCATTGGACTTTGATGGGTCATGAAACTCAAAAAAAAAAAAAAAAAACACAAGGTCCATAATTCCAACCATTCAACTTGCTCTTTTAAGTTTCAATCAGATGCTTCCATTTGTGGCTCCCTTGAAAGCCAAGGTTCCTTCAGAGTACATCCATCTCAACCAATGGTATCTTTGCTTAATGAAGAAGGAGAGGCTAACCACTCCTAGCTAGTACTTATTTCACCATTCTTTTCACCAAATGGACACACCATTGATTATGCAACTTAAGATATGCTTTTCAAGCATTGAAAACCATCTTACACAAATGCTAAACAACATGTGATACATAAACACAACAATATAATGCATAATGGCCAACAACATAAATTCTTGTGATACACTCTTGTGTGTTGAGTTTGTCCGTAAATCTGTGATGTTTATCTTACAATATACAGGTTTTTAGGTAATTAGGTTTATGGTGTCACTCAATCAATTAACAAGAACTAATGCTTCTTCATTGTTAATTTTCTGAATTTTGTCATGGTATTTTGTGTTATTTCAAGTGACATAAAATAATTCATTTCATGGTTAAGATTTTAAAATTTTTTATTTTTTTACATCGAATAATGTACATGATAACATATCATTTAAATTTTAAAATAATAGATATGTATTTTCTTATGTAATATTTAATATAAATTATAAAATGAATACATTTGGAATGGAGAGATCCTAATCTTGCTCGGTTGGCATAATATTTGACTATTTGTTACCGCATCACTTGGTTACTCTAGATTTAATTTGCCATCTTTGGCTTCAAAAAAAAAAAAAAAAAGATTTAATTTTCCTTGGAAATGTGAGTTCAATTCGATGTGTGGATTTACTATTCTGTTGCCTGTCATTCAATCAAGACAACTTTCATATCAAATTTTTTTTTTGAGAATCTTTTTTCTCCCCTAAGGTACGTATTCCTCTACAAAACTAGGATAAAACTAAGGCGAAGAAAAATATTTGTTCCACAAATATTCTATATTTTATTAAAATTTATTATTAGTTAAAGGACAAAATTTAGCTACAAATTGGTTGTAGTCTTATATTACAATATTATTAAATATCTTTTTATTAGAGGTAAATTTTAACAAATCTACAATTAGATTACATCATCTTTTTATATCTTCCATACTTGCAAAATTTATAGAAAATTAAAGATCAATAGTTTTGTCATCAATACATTATTTAAATTGCAAGTTTTTGTAATTTAAAATTATGTATAAAATATAAACTTATAGATTTTTTTATGTTTATTTTTTATAAGATGAACTTATAGATCATATAGTAAATAATATTTGATTGGTACAAAATTTGACTTGTGTATTAAGAGTGTAAAGAACATGCGATTCAATGGTTATATTTTCAAAATATGTAGTAATGTTTATTTTCTTTAGTAAGGTTGTAATTTTAGATTATAACCAGTTTTGTAACTAAATTTTGTCCTAGTCCAAAATACATATGGTAGCATTTTACACAAATATAGAATATTTTATTAAAATGTTCTATTATCCAAAATTTACCATTGGGTATATGTAAATCCAACCAAATTGGAAGTTTATTGAGATGTTATTAGATGTGGTAGAATATATTAAAATTAAGATGTTATTAGGTGTGGTAATATGTATTAAATTTTAAGTAAAATGCTGATGTAACGATCATTTATTGAATGAAGTTAAACATAAATTTTACACTTCATCACTAAATACGTACTCTTTATAAAAATTTACTATTATCCAAAAAACCGTGTGGTTGCCACATTTAGTGAACCTTTTCTTTTTATAACAAAATGTGGTCTAAGTTTAATATATAGATTGCAGTTTGTGGGAGTAAAATATTCTTCTATAGTTCTATGATTATAAAATAGTAAATAACTAAATTCATTAATTATTTAATAAAAGAAAAGAAGAAATAGGTAATTTCTCACAAATCTTCCTTCACAGTTCAGACTTAGGATAACTCCAAGAACCCAGGAAGGTAGGAAGAAGCTCATTTCAGAAGTACACCTAGTAAGACTTTTTTGTTCATAATATGCTGGCCCCAGCTTCCTTATTCTTTCGTTTGGTAGGGCCAGTAAACAGAACTTGGCCTTTTTACACATGGTCACATTGTACAAAATGAATTTCCAAATTCCATAAAATCCATAGGTTTCTCTTTATCGAAGATTTTTTTCACCAAGAGAGTGGCTTTATTTTCTTTAGGACAAATTACAAATTACTCACTTGTAGTTTGGTCGAAATTTAAGTTGTTTACTTGTAATTTGAAATTTGACACTTCATCCACTTGAGGTTAGCTCAGTTAAAGTTTTATAATTTATCTATGTTAAAAACAGGGCTAAAAATACAATTTTGCTTCACTTTTATGTCTCTCTCATCCAAAAACACAAAAAACGTGAAAAAACAAGATCAAAATAATCCAACGAAATACTTGCATCATGAGATTTCAAACCACAGATAGACAACTTAAATTTCGATCAAATCTCAGGTGGGTAAAGTGTCAAATTTCAAACCATAGGTAGGTTACTTAAAATTTAGCCAAACCACAAATGGGTAAGTTGTAATTTGTCATTTTCTTTATTTTAACAAAATTAAAGTGGCATACTTTGATCTTAGTCTCTGCAATATTTGTTGCAATGCAATTTCATCCATGATTTATCAACTATATTGATTTAATTCCCATGAGGACAAAGAGTTCAAAGAAGACCATTTGTATGATCTTGACAATTAATTCTACACATAATAAAAATTAGGGTAACATTAATTAAACTTTATTTAGAATTTGAACAACTATATGAAAAATTATTAGGTGTTTCCAGAGTACCATGGTGTAGCGTTCTTTCTTCTCAAATTTATGGTAAACAGAACTTTATTGTGAATTTAATTAGTTAGATCTACCATGAATGTGAAAGAGGAAAGCTAAAGGAGCACCTAATAATTACTCAAATTATACTTAACACAACATAATGTATATTTATAAATTTAAGTTTAAACTACAAATACACTTTATAATTTTGACCAAATTTTAAATTTCAACTTTCTTTTTATTTTAGTCCTCTAACTTTTATTCATTTCTAGTGTAGTCTTTTTGTCCAATTCACATTGTTAAGTTAACTCAAACGGTGCTCATTTAAGAAGGTGAATAATACTAAAATTAACTATAAAATTAAATAGAAATAGAACATGTTAAAATTAGATGGTGTAATTTATAATTTAACTTAAAATTAAACATATAATTCACAAAAAAGCATTGATATTAATAGCTGAGCACAAACAAAAATCAAGAATATGACACAAATACATTATTTTTGGCCTAAAGGGATGTGTTTGAACCACTGCCCACGTTAGGTGAGTCGGTATTTTCTCAACCCTTAAAGGCTTGAGGGGTTCATAGACTCAAGTTCGAGTAGTCCTGGGGTGGGGTTATACTGTTGATTGTCAAAAAAAAAAAAAAGAGTAATGCGTTTGTTTTCAACATACCATATTTGAATTAACAATAATTATCTCATGTATTGAATATACCGGTCTGTTTATTTTGTTGGAAAACCTTCTATAAAAATAGTTTTCCACATTTTCAGTGTTTGGTAGTACAAAAAAAAAATGGTCAACAGAAAACTATCTTTAGTCAACAGAAAACACTAATAAAAATAAAGTTTATTTTCTATAGGTTGTTTTCCAATTTTTTTTGGAAAACAAACTCTCTCATGGTAAGCTCTCTCACTTTTTATCTCTTCCCTTTACTTTTTCTCTCCTCACACCCTCACTATCACTAACTTTGGTCTCTCCTCTTCCATAGATCTCTCTCTCTCTCTCTCTCTCTCTCTCTCTCTCTCTCTCCTTGTTTCTCTTTCCCTTTATAACATAGTTCTCTGATTAGATTTCCCCCCCCCCCCCACTGATCGGTCAATAGCTTTGACTTGCAAAGGTGAACATTTGCAGCGGTAATTATTTAATTCCTCTCTATCAAAATCTCAATTCTTTGCTTTGAATTTCAAGCTTGATTTTCTTTTTTTTCTAAGAAATTTTTAGTTTGATGGATTTCAAACAGAAGTTATTTTTTTCCACACATAAAAGTGCAAAAAAGGAAAAAAAAAAAAGAAGAAAAAAAAGAAGAATGAATGAATGAAGTAAAACACAAAATTTTTAAATATATTGCCTATATGGCTCTAAATTGTTTTTACATAGGGCAATCTTTGTGGTAAATTAATAATGTTGTTATATAATGAATGATAATTGTTTAGGAAAATTACATTTGTTGGCAGATACATTATGCAAATACTATGCAGTGATAATATATTATGCATATTCATGATGTAAATACATAATTTAGAGTGCAGTGATAATATATTATGCATATTCATGATGTAAATACATAATTTAGAGTAATATTGAAAACTTGTGGTTGACCATAGTAGACAATTAGTGTACCAACATAAAGAGCAGATAATTAAAAATTATTGTTATTTGTACTCACTGAAGATGTATTTCCCTATCAATTTTATATATATAGACAAATGGTTGAGATATATATATATATATATACACACACACACACATATATGTATGTATATATGTATGTGCATACATACATACATATGAGCAAGATAAATGGTAGAGATTATGAATATTTGACACTAATTTTGATTTTATTTATTGTGAAAATTTTATATGAGTAGATTCATTCTTGATTTTATTTATTTCTATTGATTATATTAGTTGGTTTACATAATATACATGTTTTAAATTACACAATAAATATTATAAAAAAAATTGCATACAAACACTAGAAAACATTCTCAATCTCATTTTCAAGATTGTTACCAAACACTTGAAAATGAGATAGTTTTTTGGAAAATTCTTTTTGAAAAATAAACTATTTTTCAAAAAATATTAATGCTGAAATAAATAGAACGTATGTAATCTCATTTTTATAGTATGTAAAGTGTAAATTCTACATTTGTATAAAATATAAAACTCACATGATATTCATCCTATTCGGCCTAAGAGTACTAAACTTGATAAGATGTTGACACATGTTCAACACTTATTACATGTTAAGCATCTTATTAGGTCTATTGTACTTGAGCATTGAACTCAAGTTTTACTTTTTATTATGAAATTTGACACTTTTGACCGATTAAAATTAGGTGCAATATTTAGAGTATCACATATAATGCAATAACTTTCAATAGTTGAGATTAAAAATTAAGAAAAAATATATATAAAAAAAAAAGTAAAAAAGTTTAAACTAAAAAGTGAGAGTGGTAAAAAAGGAAAAAAATTATGAGTGGAAAATAGGGTAGTTAAGGTATTGCAAGCTTGCAACAGATCCTAATCTAACTTTTGACTTGCCCTCAAACTCAAAGGGTAAAAAAAGACACCTGTTGGTGGGGGGGCAAAAGTTAGAAAGTAAAAAAAAAAAATGAAGGGCCAGAGATTGGAAAATTGAGGTATCATAAAACCCACTAGCTGGCAAGAGCTGTATCTTTAGGCCCCAGCTTCTCATTTTCTTGTTTTCCGACTCTCTCTCTCTCTCTCTCTCTCCAAATGCCTGAGTTTGGAGGCAACAAAATGTTAATCTGAAAAGGGTTTTGTTCTTATAGTTAAGCTGCTGAAGAAAACAGAGCAAGACCCAAAAAAAGAAAGAAAGAAAGAAAGAAAGAAAAGAAAAATGAGTGCTTCTAGGTTCATAAAGTGTGTCACAGTTGGTGATGGTGCCGTTGGCAAGACTTGCATGCTCATTTCCTACACCAGCAACACTTTCCCTACGGTTAGTCCCTTGTTTCTGGGTGTTTGTTTGGTTCCTGAGAAAATGTGGGAAATTTAAGAAAAAAATAAAAACTAACAAAGTTTTGTTTTTTCTTTATGTAGTGTGTCTTTTGAGTTCAATTGTTTCTTGGGTTTTGTTTGTCAATGGGATTTGGTGCTGATTCTTGTCTAAAAATGCTTGCTTTACATGGGTTCTGATGGGGTTTTCATATTCTTTTTTTGTTTGTAGTTTTTTCTTGGCTTTGTTCTTTTAACCCTCCATTTGGATTTTGAGGAAGTTGGGGAAATGAAATGAAAAAGATTTCAACTTTGATACCAATTTTGTGTTCTGAAGGAGCAATTTTGGGGCTTTGTTAGGTCCATCAGTGTGTTTTGAGGTTTGCTATAATGGAGTTTCAATGTTCTTCCTGAACTGAGTGGAGGACTAGAACAAGGTTTTTTCTTATGGGGTCTCTGAGAGAAAATGAGAGAAAGAAAGGAATGTGAAATTTTGAATTCTGTGTTTTGAGTTAAATTGGATACTTTGTTGCTATCTTTGTGTTTGAATTCTTCAATTTAAGGCTTTTATGGTACACCATCTTTGAGGTGAAACTATGGAAGTGCTTCAGTATATGGAGTTTTGAACTTATGACTGAGCAAACTGAGTTTAGCACTAGAACTATAGTATCTTTCCTTTACACCCTTCACCCTTTGTTTAATCTCTAAAAAAGTGAGGAAAAGAGTAGCAAAGAAATTGTAATTTTGAATCACATATTTTACAGTGTACTTTGAATCTCTGATGCCTTTTCTCGATTATTTTTATTCCTGTTTGAATTGACTAGAGTAGGGTTTTATCTTGTTTGTTATGGTAATGGGATTTGATCATTCATTCTTAAAGAATGATGCTCTGCTTTCACAGGTGGGTTTCTGTTCTTTTTTACTTTTACTATTAGAGTGTGTTCTTTTGGTTTATTCTTTTACCTCTTTATTGAATTTTTATTCCAGAGTCAGTGAAAAGCCGCACCTTAAGTTGTATAATTGTGAGATTAAGATTTCTAGATGCATGATCTTAGCTTTCCTGAAGAACTTTTTTTATACGAAGTTTGAGCTGACATGGTCATTGTAATCATGTTCTCCACTAATACCTTTTTTTCGGATGATGTTCTGTTGATAAATGAGAATGGTTCTGAGAGGGATCGGCTATAACTTTCTGTAATTGTTTACATTGTGTTGGGAACAGGATTATGTGCCAACTGTGTTTGACAATTTCAGTGCGAATGTGGTTGTGGATGGGAGCACTGTAAATTTAGGTTTGTGGGATACTGCCGGTAAGTTCGGGACCTCTTATTTTTCATTCTTCTCCCTGTCTTTGAGGGTTTCTTGTCTTGGGCCTGATTTTTTTAGATTTACGGAACAGGCCAGGAAGATTATAATAGATTAAGACCGTTGAGCTATCGTGGGGCTGATGTCTTCTTGCTTGCATTCTCACTCATAAGCAAGGCCAGTTATGAAAATGTTGCGAAGAAAGTAAGACTGGTGTTAACTATGTGGGTTCTTTCTTTTCTCCCTTTCTCTTTCTAATGATGTCTGATAAATTCTTCATGCTTTTCTGTTTTGATGCTCAGTGGATTCCTGAATTGAGGCATTATGCACCCGGTGTTCCAATTATACTTGTTGGAACAAAACTTGGTTAGATTCTTCTACTCACTGTTTCCCTTTGTTTAACTTTATTAAGTTTATTTTTACATGCTTCTTATAATGCTTGTAGTTAGTGTTTCTTCTCTACTCTACCCCCCCCCCCTTCTCCCCTCCCCTTTTAACATTTTTGGAAAGGTTAACTCTCCAAATGCTTATATTTTCATCCTTATGTTGGGGTCAGTCCTGTTACTTCTGGAGACCGAGATCCTCTTCTCACATAATATGCAAAACTTATTCTATTATAATTGTTGACGATTGAAGCAATTAAGGAATTGCCTAGTGTGGCTTATGTAACAACTTCTTATTCCCCAACCGCACCTATTCTCATTTGTAAGGCACTGGTGATGTAAGAATTTACATGCCAATCCCACAGGAATAGCATTTCTTAAGACCTCGATATTCAAGGCTAACACAATTTATAATTTCTATGTTTGGCACTAATACCCATTCATCATATTTTTGGTATAGATCTTTATAATGAGTTGGATAAAGGAGGTTAAGTTTATTTTCATAGCTAGTGCTTTGAAATATTTTTATCACAGTGCAGACATGTGCTGCCTGCTGTCTTTAAGTATGTGATTACAGAAGTAACAACCAGATAGAAAAAGGGGGAAAAATTTTTGGATGCAGTTTCAGCAGGGATAACTTTAGCATATTTATTCAAAGCTTAACCATAAATTTAACTGAGAATTGGTTAACTTTTGCTAGACTGTTAATATTGTTTCCATGTCATATTTTGTTATGTGCATTAGGAACTCATGTGATGATTGCTAAAGATTACCATGTGATTAAATAGAAGTTGTCAAGGCCTCTAGAAACTTTTATGCATATAGTTTCCCTATCTTCTCCAATATGTTTCCAGCAAAATCTCCTGAAAATCCTGCATGTTTTTTTGAAACTTATTCTCCGCATGATATAAGGATTCAAGGGTATGCATTGAACCAGCTCTTATTGAGCATAGTGAACTAGTTTGGTTCAACTTATAGATGGCTACACACTCTGTATCACTCTCTTTCATGCACACGCATGCTTGTTTTCCGGATTTGGTCTCATGGGTGAACTGATCAATTTTAATGACACTGAGTTGTTTGTCAACCAAGGTGGTTTTAAAAATCTTGCCAGTTATCATATTTGTTTTGTTTGAATATTATTACACTGCATATCTTTATTGCTTCTACATAAAAGTTTTGAATGAAACTGAAGTCTATGATATACCTTGGAAACTACTATCATGAGGATATTCAATTATGTATGTTGTAAATTTTCTGCAGTTCATTCTTGTATTATTTTGGACTAGCTATGGCATGCCCCAGTGATTATGTAGTCTTCATTATACTTGTGTCTTCTGTCCCCCACCCTGACACCCCCCAAATGGATCCAAAAATAAGTTTCGGTAGCCTTTGGGTCTATAATTTTAATAACAACTAAATTTGCTTATTGTAGATCTTCGGGATGATAAGCAGTTCTTTATGGACCACCCTGGTGCAGTGCCCATCACCACAGCTCAGGTATATGCTTTTATTTTCAGTGCTTGTGACTACAATTTTTGAGTCACCATTTACCATTTGTCTTTCTTGTGTTACTGTTTGTATTTGGTGCTCATGATCATGCCATCAACTTATCTGGTATACATATTTTCCTTTTCTTTTTTAATAACACTTCCTGAAGGGGGAGGTTTTGGGACTAAGGCTTAGTTGTTGTTTTTAAAGGGGGAGGAACTGAGAAAGCTGATTGGTGCTCCTATTTACATTGAATGTAGTTCAAAAACACAGCAGGTATGTAATTCTTATTCACATCATTTTAAATCTGTGGGGGGACATATGCTGCGGCCTCATTGTTAACAGGTTTTGTATTCTGGCAAATACAGAATGTCAAATCTGTTTTTGATGCGGCCATAAAGGTGGTTCTCCAGCCACCAAAGCAGAAGAAGAAAAAGAAGAGAAAAGGGCAAAGGGGCTGCTCTATATTGTGATTATGAGAAGGATAACTCCTGGAGGATGTCATCACAAATGGCGTTAGTCTCTCACAGTCACCATATATCTTACAATATAGCACCTTGAGGAAGAAGCAAGCCGGGGTTTAGTCTCAACTGACAGAAGTAGGGAGCTCTTTTTTAAGCATCAAGTTGTCTGTTTCAGTTTCTTAGCCGTGTGCTGATTTGTATATTTATGATTCACATGTCTTGGTGAAAGTGCACTCTTCTGTTTCTTGGGACTACATTTTGCTTATGTATTAACTCTAAAAACAAAATTGTTTCCTTCTGTAGACACCAGTTATATTCAGGTTCTGTAACCTGATTTAGTACATCTTAAGAAACTTTCTATATGTATATTGATTTGCATTGAATTATATATTAGATATAATCATTTCAAAAGCTGATTTAGCTGAACCAAGCTGATCTTCATCAAAGGCTCATTCCAGCATTTTCATGTTGTATGTTTCTTTTGATGGTGCACCTTGGGGGTTTAGGGGATTGTTTGTTTGAAGTCACTTATGGTTCTCGACTCTTAGGTCCTTGGTTTAGAATAAAAATAAGTCTTGTGATAAAAATTTTCACAAATTTATTTTTAAGATGACCTATTGTGATTGATATATAATAAAAGTGGACTCAAATCAATCACAACCTAAGACCTTTGCAAGTTTTGAAAAGGGTCAAGAAAAAAGCAGTGTTTTTAGCATAAATAGAATGCAAAATAAGTTGGCCAGCACCGTCCGTTTCCTTTCATAACCTTTTTCATTCTCCTGTTGGGAGAAATCTCTAAGGTCGGCATTCTGAGAATCTGGTTGAGCATGACAGTGCCAGAAGCAATTTCCTTGCCAAAAGTGACACTGGAAAGGAATAACAATAATAAAATGGAAAACTCAAGAATATGATGGGACTGTCAATATTTTTATGGTGGACAGAACATATCACCCATTCTCCTTTTGAAGGATTTGTAAAACAAAACGGTCTGTGGTGCTTTTGTCAACTTCAATACAGCTTAGATTCTCAACAAGTGAACTGTTTGAGCTAAGCACGAATATCTTTCCTTTTGGGGCGTGGGTTTTTATCCACAGGCTGCTAATAGAAGTCATTCTCAATAAATATGTTGTGTTGTGACAATTTTAAGTAGTCTTGCTTTGACAAATAGAATCCATGGTTTGTTTATTTGACTAAATACTTCCATATTGCCAACAGCACTCATTTTAGCATCACTTTCTCTGCAAAATGAGTGATTTAGATGTGAGATGTACTGATTTCTACCTCTTATTAATCTCATGGACAACTAGGGAGAAAAAGTAAGGCCTCTAAGATATGCTTGAAAGCAATTGTTAAAAGAGAGAATGCTCAGCGATAGACTCCTGATTGATACCTTATTATGTAATAGCCTGCAGTTTTGAAAATAAAAGAAAAGCAAACCAATAGAGCAAGTATTCTTTCAAAGTTTTAAAACTTTCTGATTCTTTACTTGCTACTTTTTTTCTTTTTTTTTTTCTTTCTGGAATTTATTCTGTTCCCACTTCAATCGGTACATAAAGATTAAAGGACCTCTTCATTCCTACCTATCCCCCCCTCCCCCCCACACGTGCATTTCCTCCATTAAATACACCACAGCTTTTCCCTTCAGCTGTGTGCTCATAGATTGTGACTCATCCTCCTGCTGAATTCCTCAATTCTCTGTTTAAGAAATTATAATTCTGAAATTTCTTGAATGGCATCAAAACGCATATTGAAGGAGCTCAAGGACTTGCAGAGAGATCCACCAACATCATGCAGTGCAGGTTAGTGGAACTAAAGAAACTTGAAATGGGCTTTCATCACAACAGCTATATTTTTTCTTTTTTTGAATAAAGATAGTGATTACTTTATGGTGCATTATACAGGTCCTGTGGCTGAGGATATGTTCCATTGGCAAGCTACCATCATTGGTCCAAATGATAGTCCTTATGCTGGTGGTGTTTTCCTTGTGACTATCCATTTCCCACCAGACTACCCTTTCAAACCCCCAAAGGTAATAGAGCAAAGCTCCAACTAATCTCTCTCGCAGCATATTGATATATTATTTATCTCTCAAAAATTCATTGCTTTCTCCATTAGTTACAATTTTTTATATTGTAAACATGTCTTATGAAAAAACATTCTAAATGTTCTCTTTTATAAAAATTGCTTGCAGGTTGCCTTCAGGACCAAGGTATTCCATCCAAACATAAATAGTAATGGGAATATCTGCTTGGACATACTCAAGGAACAATGGAGCCCAGCACTCACCATATCCAAGGTGATATATTGAAGGACTCTAGGGGGTCCATCTTGACACTTAAGGATTTCAGTTTTGGTTTTTGATAGCATGCATTAGTCCATCACAAGGATTGCATCACATATAGAAAAAAAAATTGTGCGTATAAAGTCTAAATATGATCTTTAAAGATTGAAAAAGCCTTATTATTTATAAATCAAGGATATGGAACAGAAAATGATCTAATGTTAAATGCCATAAAGAAAAATGTTATTAATTTTATCTTTGGCCTAAGAATGTTATTAATTTATTCCCTTGAGGTGCCCTATTCTCCTATTGCTCAATTATGATCCCTCTGCTCTTCTTGATTTAAAATTCCTTGAACCATTTACATATGAAGTTATACTGATATGGTAGTATTGCATGCAGGTTTTACTCTCTATATGCTCCTTGCTGACTGACCCAAATCCAGATGATCCTCTTGTTCCTGAAATTGCTCACATGTGCAAGACTGACAAGTTCAAATATGAGTCAACTGCTCGGAGCTGGACACAAAAGTATGCCATGGGCTAGATCCTCATGCCTATTAAAATTATAGCTCTCTTCTTGTCAATATTAAACTTTCCATTTTGCCTGTCATACTGCCTTGTTGAGGTATAAAAATGACCTAAGTAAGGCTTTTTTACTTTGTACTTTGAGCATCTCTTTGCTTAGAATAAATGGGTGGCAACTTTTGATCTTGTCTTTCACTCTCAATGATTTTTGCATTGTAATAAATAAACTCCAATTCACCCTCATCCTTCCTCCTCTTGGGGTATGTAGCACCACCTTCATATAGTTCAAATAATGAAGAAATTGAGCATGAAAACCTCTAAGTTGGACAAATATTGATGAGTTCTGCACTTCAAAAGAAACCCAGTGTTTCCATATTTTGCTAGCATTTGTACTTGATTTCCCAAATTGTAATTTACATCATTATGATCTCATTGGACTCCTGTGTGAAACTATTATTCTTCCCAAACATTCATTAACTGGATTTCAGTAGAATATAAATTATACATCTATAACTTTTTATAATTGAAAAACTACAAAGTTGAACCTATCCACCCTAAACTATTGGGGATTTGTAATGAGCACCCCAGACTTTTAAATTTTTGCAATCAACTCTAATTCAAAAATAATTTTTAACATCCACCTATCATCAAAATTTGAGTCCAAATTAGTGGTGCACATGGCAAATACTCTTATAGATTAGGGTGCACATTACAAATACTCTCATAGTTTAGGCTGCATATTTTCTAATCCTCTCATAGTTTTGGGTGGATAATTGCTCACTAAACTATTGATTTTGCGCTAATTTAGATGTTGGGATAAACATTACAAATTAATATTGAATCAGGGTGTTGATTACAAAATTTTGAACTATAGGTTTCATATTAGTTTAGGATGGATGAATGTAATAGACCCTATAAAAAACGTTTTCACTGCCATGCTAAAGTCACTTCAGATCAATGACTTAGAATTGAACTTACTAACATTTTCAAGGTGACAGGGTTTAGGTTTGCTATGTAGATTGCATTTGATCTTTTTGAATTTAGTACATTCTCCTTTTGTTTCTAAACTAGGTAAATTTTATTGGTTATGATGAATTTCCACAAAATTATTGTTGTCACTCTATTTCAAGGCAGGTTAGTATGTTCCTTGACCTACCAAATCAAAGAAGTAGATTTTTTTCCAATATATAATGATTATAATGCAATTGTTAGTTGAGATATATAGAGTGCAAGCAATTGAAATGATTTTCAGTTGATTGGCCCATTAGTCCATTGCAATTTGCAACATCCAAAATATGTATTCTATAATCCTCTGTGATCAACCTAATAATATCCAAAAGTCTAAGTTATTCGATTTCACTCCATGTAGAGCTATAAGTCAAACCAAAGGGAATTTCAGTGGGGTGACCTATATCTTTAAATTACAAATATAGGTACATAGCTACTAAAGTTGATGATATTCATATGGTTGGTATTATTATTGAAAATGAGGGGAGGTAGGGCATACTTAACCTAATATATATTCTCCTAACAGAAAATTTCCACACATGGCTCCATAATATGGCTGATTAATTAGCCCTTCACATCTTTCTTAGTTTTCAAATGATAGTCCTACATATCACTAAATGATGTATTGAAAATACCCCAATATCTTGGTATATGCTTTATAAGTTCAATAATAGGAGTAGAATACTAGAATTTTAGTAAATTCTAAACAAGAGGGCCAAGAGGGTTGAGTTCACATAATAGAACATTTTATATTGACCATGATAACTAATAAGACTCTCAAACTTGTCATCTGGTTAATTTTTCCTATCATCTTAGCTCTGATTACTAATGTTCTTGCTATTTGTTTTCCATTATCACCTGCACATTGAATTTTCTACTTCCATTACTTTTGGTGAGCTAATTGTTTCTTTTTTTTTTATTCCCTAAGGGAAAGTTGAGAGAATTCGACCCCTGATTTAACCCCACAAATGGGGATGGAATGCCAATGTGGCCATTGACCTTAGAGAATAAATAAATAAATTTATCTAATTGTTCCTTGAGTTGAATTATGTTTCAAAAGTAAGCTACTGCACATGCGATGACTTATTTATCTCATTTTGTAAACAAAATTAGAAGTAGAGACACAACCACTTCACATTCTTGACGTGATGGTCACTCAACAAATATAAATCCTTATTGGCTATGGATGATGCAATGATCGGGGTTTAAGTCTCATAAAAAACAAAGTTAAGATACAAGAATTTAAGGAAAAATTGTCATCCTAAAAGGCTTAAAAATAATCTAATTTTCGTTGAAATTAAAAAATAATAATGATAATAGACTTAAAAAAATAAAAAAATAAAAAAAACAAAAAAAAAAAACCAAGCTTGTTGTAGAGAATAGACTATAGAGACCCACTCAAGTCATAACATCATTTCAAAATTATGACTCCTAATTTTATTTTGATAGATGTGAGTACGACCGATGGTGCATTTACAACTTCACAAATCGCCTTAATAAATCATTTTCATAACAACTAATACAAGTAGGTTACCAATAGCTTTTATTCGAGTCAGATTTTTTTAAAAAAAAAAATCTATGAATTTTATTCGAGCAAGATTTTGAGTTGCAATATATGTAGATTTTTATAATAAATGAATTTCAGCAACGGGGTATTAATCAATTGATAATTAAATATTTCTTAAGGTTACTCTTTGAGTCGTAGAGACCACTTAAATCATTTTAATTAAGTCTCAAATAATTTAATAATCATAATTTTTAATTATTGTAGATTCAAATTAGCTTAATTGGTAAAGAACAATTATCATAAAACAGTACTTATAGGTTGGAATTCAATAATATTTATTTAAAAAAAAAATCAAATCCTATAACTTTGCATTCAGTTGCGCGTAAGAAGCAAACATTCAGCCACTGCAAAATGCAGATTAATACAACTTTAGAGCTCATCAGTACAACTGGACCCTAATGTTATCATATCCTCTCAACTTCTCCAAACATATTTTTTTAATTAAAATTCATGTACCATTTCGATATCTACATGATAAAACTAAAAAAGTGATAAAGCCCTTTTTCTTAATATTGACATTATGTTGAAAATTCACTGCCTAATTGTTTGCTCTTGATATTTCTACATGTCATTTCTTCTTTTTCTTGTGCTCTCTCTCTCTCTCTCTCTTTTTTAATATAGAGATTTCATTTGCTCCACCAAGTATTCATTCCCACGAAAATAATAATTATATATTTGAGACAAAAAACAAATACGTAATTGATGATGGTGAAAGTGTAACCGGATGGAGACTTACGATGAACATGAAAGTAATATTGCTCCAATGAAATGAGTTTTCATCAAGGGACAACAAAATAGTACATATTTTAGTTGTTGCTTATCATTCTAGTTTCTAATGCTACACTACATTTAATTATTCACTTAGTAAAATAAGATCATATATAAATCAATCTTTGAAAGTTCATTGCAATACAACATAACCACATGTTAATGACCATATAACCTAATGATATATATTTAGTTTTTGATGGTTAAAAATGAGATTTGGAGTTCAATTTTCATCTACACCACAAACCGATTGGTATCTTAATCTAAAAATAAAGAGCTATCATCAAGAGCGAACGTTATAGATTGAAACTCTTTAAAAAAAACATGAAATTAGTTTCAAGGAGGATCTTCCTCAACCTACACTTGAAGAAGAAGGAAGGGTTGGGTTTAATACTTTAATACATCAACGTCTAGGGTTATAGAATTGATTCTTGGTCATGTGAAGGGAGAGTGTCATTTATTTGCACCTCAAGAAAGGGAAGTGTTATATAATCCATTAGTTGAGGAGAAATCTTTTATTTATTTATTTATTTTCTTAAATGAATATTCTATCAAGAGAGTTATGAATGGATTTATTGTTGTATTTATAGAACTTCAAAGAAAGAGCGTTATTTATAGAAATATTTAGGGAGAAGTGTCATTTCAATCTCAAAGGAGAATGGGGTAATTTTCTTAAAAAAAAAAGGATGAGAAATCACTCACGTTGCAAAAGTTTAGCATGTGTGTAATATTTTATATATTTTGACTCCACAGTAATTTAGATAGTTACTACAGGTGGATTATATATTATATTCATGTTACCTATAAGAGCGTAAAATTCTTTTTCATCTCTTGTCTATATAAGGGTCTATTTGAGATCTGTTTATTTTGTTGAAATTGAAATTTTTTGTTAAAAGTACTGTAGATAAAGACAAAAGTTAGTTGAAATAGTACGATGTGACTTATAAATAGTATTTTTTGCCAAACACACACTATAAACTAAAAAGATTTACTGCCACGGGTATTATTAAATAGGGAACGAGAATTTGAGATTCCCTTTTATAATAGCTTTTTAGTTTATAGTTTATCTAGGCTGCCTCATTTGAAGAGTAATAAGAAGAAATGAATTGAAATTCCTTACTAGAACTAAAAAAAAAAGAGTATTTTTTTTAGGATTTTACTAATGTGTGCTCTAAGGGCATACATTAATTTTCATTTTTGGAAAAAAATTTCTCGACAATTGAAAAAGTAATGACAGCTTTTTCAATTTCCGAGAAAATATTTCCAAATATAAAAAGCTTAATGTGTGTCCTAACCGGACCCTTTTTTTTTTATAGCTTTTTCTTATTATCCAGCAACACAAAAACCCTAGGTTCATTAGCCTTGTAAATATTTTCCGCTGTTTTGAATAAATACATGTTTCTTCTGGTATATATAAAATATATATATATATATATATGTGAGAGAGAGAGAGAGAGAGAGAGCCTTTCCTTGAAAATCCAGGGTTTACGAACTCAAACATATAGATTAGCATATATCTCACAATCAATTATCAACCCTATCCTATTCGAGAAAAAAAAAAAAAAAAAAATTTGAAACTCAAGTTATGTGGCTATCCTTTTGCATGACTTTTGTTTAGGCGGCCAAATGATGCAAGATCTTGTTGACCGTGATTCCTAATAGTGGTGGACACGTTTTGTTTTGTTTTGTTATTATCTCACTGCCAATGTCATTGCCTAAATAAGCACAAAGAGTACCATAGCTTTCGGCTATAAAAAAAGATGCCTGCGTCCTTTCTATCTGGGACCATAATATTCCCACTCTAGACTTAAAAAATAGGGGATGAAAACAGTCAATAAAGTGAATTTTTTTGAGGTAAACATGAAATATTTATTGAAATAAGAAAACTAGAAACAAGTGGCTGAAGGAGGAAATCAAGTTCTTCTTGATCATCCTATGAAGTGCGAAATTTTTTTGGTAAAAGAGTCCAATTAGCTACATTATAGGCAACAAAATTAGCTTCCCTAAAAATATGGTTTACAAACCACTCATCTAGTTCCGTTTAGATTAAGGGAGAGTAAAGTAGAATTGACCTAAAATTAGTCAGTGGCAAAATCACATTTATAGTCTCTCCTTTGCAGATTCCATGCTTATACCCTAATTTTGTTGCCTTTGCTGATGCTAGCCTAGCTGCTTTAGCTTCTGCTTTCAAGAGGCCTTGATCTTCAATCCGTTTTGTCCATGTGAAAATAATTTATTTTTTATGGTTTTGGGCCACTTTAGCTATACATGTTTTCTTCTCATTAATTGCTACATCAAAATTCATTTTCACAAAAAAAGGGTGTGGGAGGTTCTCAACTCTGAAACTAATTGTACATACTAATGATGAAAATGAATTAAACATTAAAATTAAAACAAACAGGCTATAACTATTAAATAAACTATTTTCTTTATACTCTTGTGGAAGTGAGATAATGTCTATAGGCATGAAGATTTTTTTTTCTTTCTACTTTCACTAAATAAATTTTCTTTTGAAGAATTACTTTCTACATGTGATTAAGGGGATATGCTTTGTTTGTATAATTTAAAAATGAATGTTTCAAAGGGTGCATAAAATGAGTGCTCTATCTCTCTTCCTTTTTCTCCTTGGTTTGTCCTCATGGTCCCCTCCATACCAATCTCCCCAATTAGAATTCATTCTAAATGGTTCTAATTAATTTTGGTCATAAAAATGATGAACTATGTGTGAAAATGTCATACTCATAACACGAGGACATTGCTAAAAGACTATCTTCATGAAGATATCACAAAGATATATGTAAAAAAGATTAACTTTGTGTAATTGTCATATACTCACAACACGAGGCATTGCTAACATAGGCACTTTATGAAGATATCACAAAGATATTTTTCATGTGCGCTGAGTTGTGTTAGAACATTTGTAACTAGTGTTTTGGTCCTTTTGGAATTTAAAGATAAAAGAAACTTTGATCTTTAAAAACATTTTAATGACCTCAATAACAAATCTTGTCTCTACTAGACATCTTGAAATTTCTAAAAAAAACATTTGGAAGAGATGAATTCGAGTCTTAAACGTCTCTATTAAAAACATTAAAAATTAAAAAAAAAACATTTGGAAGAGATGAATTCGAGTCTTAAACGTCTCTATTAAAAACACTAAAAATTAAAAAAAAAAAAACATTTAGAAGAGATGAATTCGAGTCTTAAACGTCTCTATTAAAAATACTAAAAATTTCTACTAACCTCGATGACATGCATGTTCAAAAAATACAATACAATAATGGAAGCCATCAATAAGTTAAGGAAACAAAAATGTGAACCATCTCTTTTTTCATATAAAATTGGCATAATTAACATTTCAAGGTGACTTTCACACCAATTGAGCTCTCCCATGATTTATTCTATACATCTCTACGTCAACATTTGTTTTATGATTACATATAATCACATATTCACATCTCAATGATCTCATAGTTCTTATTCTTTTTTCAACTAAGATTTGGAAATGTAGTAAACGAAAACACAATCATAAAAGAAAGTAGTTTTCAGTCTAAAATGTCAAATCAAACAAGATCATCACATATGGTTAAAAATTATCATTTCTTCATTGAACGTGTTTTATGACTTCACTTTGGCTCCTCGTTTTATATATTCTTTTATAAAGTGAGAAACCTTAGTGATCACGTAACAGCATGTGGCACAGCCTCGAGCTTCTCAAACCCGCAACAGCCGGTCGAATTTTCTATCCCCACGTTCTCTGCACCTAGTATATGACCGGATATCATGGGTTTCCCGCGAAATTTTTCCGGTTTGTTCAACGAACTCAATCACAAATCATTCCTATTTTCACGTACCCTCAAAAATATTTGCCCACTCTTTCGGGAAATTCACTCACTTGCCGACACTTGCTTCTCCACAAAATCCAAACCCACTTAACATTTTTTTTTTTCAAATTTTTTTAATAAATACCCATTTGCTTGAATAGGCTTCATCGTCACCATAACACTCAAACATTTTTTAAACATTAAAAAAAAATACACTCAATACAGCATCAAAGTGTTAATCTATAGTATTATTTGAGAGACTTGAAATTTTAGTTGCAGTAGTTGGCGGTATTTGCATATTTAAAACATGTTTGGCTCCAACAACATGTGGACACATGACATGCAACTTTTAGGTACAACTTAATTGTCTTGTTTTGTTTGCATTTTTGCTACAACTTTTTTTTTTTGGGGGGGTAAAGACTTTAATGGTCAATGAAAGATCTTGTGAGTTATCCTGTAGTTTTTTTTCGGATAGTTATAATATTATCTTTGTTGGGATTTTTATTTTTTATTTTTTAATATGTTGGCCTGCACCATTTATATTAGTCTAATGAAGCATTAGCTTTGTTATTGTAGATTGAGTTGAAAATGGAAGCTTTTTATTGCAGAGATTGAAGCGGCACAATATTCAAGGATAGTGATAAGAATATATTTGGTGAAGCTCTTCAAAAGTCAAGGTGGAATAGGATTTATAAAAGTTTTGAGAGTGTGAAAGAGATTGAAATAAAGAAAAATGTTATTTGAGAAGGTGGTTAATGCAGTTGGGAAGAGAAATGTGTTGGTTGGTATCCGTATTGACAGCCAGAGCAGAGAGCTGCTCAGCTGGGCTATTGTGAAAGTTGCTGAGCCTGGTGATTGTGTGGTTGCAGTTCATGTTTGTAGAAGTTCTGGTAATGCGTGGACTTTGAAATTTTATGTGTGTTTATAGCAATATGATATGATTTTCATGTGCTTTCTTAATTCATATTGTGTTTATAGCAATATGATATGATTTTCATGTGCTTTCTTAATTCATATTTGTTTTACTTCCTTTGGCTCCAACACTATTCGTTTCAATACAGACCGGGCTTCAAAAAACAAGAACTTGTTGGATGGTTATTTAGAAGTTTATGAAGAGCTATGTAATGCAAATAAGGTTAGTAATTCTTTATCAATTTTTCACTTTCTGTTCATTCATTGAGATATACATGTGGCTCACCGTGACTAGCCTGTAGAGGATTCATAGCTGCTCCTAAAATTTTGTGACTAAGTTTTGGTTCTTGTCGTTGTTCTTTTATTGGAATATTAATGATTGATTATCATTTGGGATACTTGGTTTCAGGTTGATCTCAGTGGTCAAATCTTGACAGGAAGTTCAGCCCGAAAGGTTTTGGTGAGAGAGGCGAAGAGCTGTGCTGCTGTGGCTGTAGTTGTAGGGATAAGCAAGCATAGTGCTCTTGGGTAAGAGAGAGAGATGTGACTATAACTTTTGGATTGATTTTAGATTGTGTAATTCTTTTCTGATTACTCTAAACAGGTATTATTTTCAGGGGTTGGGCTTCCACAGCCAAATATTGCAGCAGGAGGCTGCCTTCAACAACCGATGTTTTGGCTATCCACAATGGGAAAATTTTGTTCAGAAGGTTCACCAATAATCAACTACCAGGTTTGGTATTTGTGTCCTGGTTAAAGTTCCATCTTTTAGATTATTGAGACACATAAGAGAGTCATATAACAAGTTTGCTTTCAATTATGTCAGGTCTTAAACTTAATGGGGATCCAAAGCCAAGTTTTAGTCTAATAAAAGTTCCAACTTTAGAAGATTACAAATCTGAATTTGGTGACTCTGAGGCAGAAACTGCATCAACCATTTCTGAGGTGGTACAAAACTCCAGAGATGGAGGTTTCAACCTTGCCTGTGACAGCAAAAGACTTTCTTTGAGATCAAATTCTCTATATGCAAGAGACCCTTTGGATTCTAGGCCTGGTTGGCCATTACTTCGTAAAGCTAGTTCATCTATTCCACAAGCACCACTTGCTAGGAGCATATCTGTGGTGCAATGGGTAATGACCTTACCAGATCGTTCCCCACAGCTAAGTCCTCAATGTTCAACTATTATAGAAACCCCATTTGAAAGTGATATCAGTGAAGGTTTGGATGTGAGTCCTAAGAATTGTTTGTCTGCATTCGGTAAGCTACCGAAAGGTTGCAAATGGTTCAGTCATGAAGTTCTGAAAATGTCAACTTCTCAGTTTTCCTCAGGTGAGTAACTTTTATCCTGAGATTATTCATGAAATCATATTTATTCTTATTCTCTGACTAAATTTTTGCTTTTGTAACAGAAAATTTGATCAGCAAAGGAGGATGTAACCGTGTATATGAGGGGATTCTTCCAGAGGGCAAGGCAGTGGCAGTAAAGATTGTGAAATCAACCAAAGAAGCATGGAAGGATTTTGCCTATGAAGTGGACATCATCTCCTCACTGAAACACAAACACATCACACCCTTGATTGGTGTCTGCATCGAAGATAATGCTTTAATCTCAGTTTATGATTTCTTGTCTAAAGGAAGCTTAGAGGAAAACCTACATGGTAATGCGCAATAAGATTTTATCATTTATGCCTTCTAATTTTTTTTTTTTTCTTTCACTTGCTAAAGAATGTCACCATACTGATATGAGTTAATATGTGATTTAGGTAAAAACAAAGATAAGTCTGTATTATCATGGGATGTGAGATTTAATATAGCAGTTGGGATTGCTGAAGCTCTAAATTACCTACATAATGAATGTTCTCAGCCTGTTATTCATAGAGATGTCAAGTCTTCAAATATTCTTCTCTCCAATGGATTTGAACCGCAGGTATTACTCTAGCTTTACCTTTTCTAGGTACAACTGTATTTTTACCCAGTTAATTTTTAAGCCAAACAAACCAATGAAAATAATTTATACCAGACCAGCACTAACACATGGTAATTAGAAATAATAAATTGTCACAAAAGAATGATATGATTAATTGTTGTTGCTGTGTGACAGTTATCTGATTTTGGGCTTTCGATGTGGGGACCAACAAACTCATCATTTGTGACTCAAGGCGATGTAGTAGGAACATTTGGTTATATTGCTCCTGAATATTTCATGTATGGGAAAGTAAGTGACAAGATTGATGTGTATGCCTTTGGTGTAGTGCTTCTTGAATTGTTATCAGGAAGAGAACCTATTGGCTTAGAAAATCCCAAAGGACAAGAGAGCTTGGTCATTTGGGTAAGAGCCTCCTCCATAAATAGAATTTTCCTTGTGCTAATTTTGTGAGTGTTATGCTTATGAATAACATTTAATATGATGATTTCAGGCAAAGCCAAAGGTAGAGAGTGGAGATATAAAAGGTTTTTTGGATCCAAAATTGGATGGAAAATATGATGAGACTCAAGTTCAGAGAATGGTTCTCGCATCAACCCTCTGCACCACAAGGGCAGCTCGGCTTCGCCCTAAAATGAGCCAGGTAATAATATTGCAATACTGAAGATGTCATACCATAGATGTCATGTATATACTATATTCTAAGGACAAGTTTTCTTTAATACTAGAGTGAGAGCTAATTGAACTTTAAACTTCCATACTTTCCAGATACTGAAGCTGCTAAAAGGGGATATATATGTTGAAGAATGGTTGAACTCCCAAAATAGTAATCTAAAGGGTTCAGAAAACCAGGACAACAATGATGATGAGGTTTATCCAAATTCTAGTCCAGAGTTACATTTGAGTCTTGCATTGCTTGATGTTGAAGATGATAACACATCAGATAGTAGTGTTGAGCACAGCAACAGTAGTTCTTTGGAAGAATACTTGAAAGCACGATGCAGCAGATCTTCCAGCTTTGACTAGCTTTAGTCTCCCAAATAGTTCCACCTTTATCAAACACAAGTTTGCTTCATACTTCACTTTTTCAGATGTGTAGTTTGTAATTGTACAGTTGAGGAAAAGAATGTTGGCACCCTACAGTGAGGTGTTTTGTAGAAGTAAAATGTAAAAATCCCATTTAATTGTTCTTTTGCAACAATTCCATGTTGCAAAATGTTTAGAGAACATTCTGGACCTTGTGATGCTTAATAGCCAACTACATCTTGCTGAAGAAGGGTGAACTTACTTCTGTGCAAATTTGATTAGATACAAATGGCTACAAACCTATAGTAACTATAAATGGCACTAAAATCTTTAAGTAAATAAGGCTTTGAGTATTTGCTTTAACGGTAAACAGAATTGGTAGTACAAAAATGCTAAACCATTGGTATATGTCGGCATAGCCAACAAAAGGATGATTGAGATTTCATCCTTAATTTGCGGCAACTAAATTCAGATGCAAACTGCAAATATATAAATTGCAATGGCAAAAGACAAATAACAGCAATAATAAATTCAAATCCAAAGTTAAAGAGATTGCAGGACAATGAACCACATTGTATTTTTTCTGGTTTTATGAATTCAAGTACAAGAATGGACTAAGATTTAATAAAGGTTAGTCCTGCAAAATTAGCTGACCGACAGGGTAGCTGTCTCTGTGGAGGTTCTTGGTGAATTACCTGAGGTCACATAAACAGTGGCTCAAGTTAGCCAGTCTACACAAGAATTTGTATCCTTGACAGTGTGATGGAGAGCTCTACCATACCATGTCCACGAATTCAAAGTCTGCTTCAGCATCTGTTTCCTGTTCCACAATCATGTTTCTTGTACTCCTGTTGCAAGGCAATAATCAACCAGCTTAAATGGCCATAATTCTGCCATTAGAATACTGTCCTCATCAATGTTGCAAGTGTAACCATAAATCAACATCCCAACTTCATCCCTAATTAAGCTAGCAGCACCCGGAGGTCAATTTGAGCACTATGTAGTCGCCTTGAAACAAATGCAACTATGAAAAATCACATTAGAGAACACAAATGCAGGTAAGCCTGTTCTCAGTTTGATCACTGAAAAGACTGATAGAAAGATTTCAAACCCGACCACAGATGACAAAATTTTCATATTACTCATAGTCCGATATAATGCTTCCATTTACATTTTCAAAATAATACTTTATATGGCAAAGCATATATGTCAACCTCAGGCAAATAGTGAGCATAAGGGTATAGGATGCAACTTCCATGACAGAAGTAATAACTGCAAGTGTTAGTTTTTTGAATTGTGTCGCTTCTGGGCTGCCTTCTCTGAAAGAGCCACTCTTGATCATCAAACTTAGGGTGCTCATTCTGTAAAGGAGGGGGAACCCAATTCACAATTAACACTCTATATTGTGATTCCATCTGCAGTGAGCAACTTTCAGACAAGCTCAATGCTGGAGCTGTTTCAGCCTTCTCATCAGAGACAACCTCAGTTGGAAAAGGGGAAAGGCACATCTCTCTGGTAGTTCCAGAAGCCATTTCCTGGGCAGTTGTGGGTAAACCGAATGTAGAACAAAATTTATCTTTTCTGGGCCTAGGATCCATTTCAAACTCCTGTTGGACAAGTGTATCCGTACATGTGGGAGTAGAACAAGCTGGTTTGCTGGACAGTGCAGCTTGATCCTTGTGCTTTTGCAGTTGAAAGTTAAAATGACTTTCTGTAGTAAAAACATGGTGACAAATATAAGTATCTGAGAAAATGTGACAAACCTAAGAAGCAAATTGACTTCCTAAGAAAGGCCTAATGTAAACAGACATACCATGGTTATGGCTGGCATTGGGAGAACATTTGACCCTTTTCCTCTTAATGTTATTGCTATTGTCAGAGGAATCATAGATGCAGTCAGAAATAGTGGGCTGCTCAAGCTCTTCAGTAAGACTGCTGGTCTCCAACCCTCGTGCTTCATATTTCCTTCCCTTTTCATTCTCACCTTTTTTCCAACTTCTCTTTTTACTGCCATCTTTGTTCCTAGTTTGCTGATTCTGCATTTCCTGCCCAACCTCACCATCTTCCCTTCTTCTCTTCTCCTCTTTCTTCCTCCTTCTCTTCTCCTTCTTCCTCCTCCTCTTCTCCTTCTTCCTTTCCTTCTCAGCCTCTACCCTTTCTCTGTTGAGCTTCAGAGTAGAAAAGAAAAATAATCATTTTGGGATAAACTAAACAGGTAGTCAAGAAAAAAAAGCAGTATCAACCTAATTCTTTGATTCCCATAATTTAGTAACTCCAAAGATATGTATTGGCAATAGTTTCATATATATAAACAACAACATATGCTTCATTTTCTGAACATGCATTCCCTCTTAAACAATATTCATTATTCAGTTTTCTCCTGTAACCTCTGAAAGATATTTCTGCAATCAACTAAATAGTTTACAAAAAATCCTTAAGCATAACAATCTCCTGATTTAGGACTAGTTACCATTACTTCAAATTCAAGAAGATCAGCTGTACAACTTTCTGCCATTATTCATGCTATGAATGAAAAATCTTTAAAAGCATAGAGATCATGGTAATATTTAAAATTGAGAAGTCCCATTGACTAAATTAAAACAGAGATGTAATTTATCTCATGTTGAAGGTTACAAGAAACTACATGGTGTTTTAGAGGAAATATGACCTTATAGAGGACAAAATTTCCATGTGAGGGGGGGAGCATATTCCGAGATCATTCAGAATCTAATTTGGGCATAACCTAAGTAAATATATTCCCTCTTTGAAAAAATGCAACAATTGCTCCCTCAACTACCAAGAAATGCAGCACACAGTTATTTTTGGGCCCAAACAACCAAAATCAAATCACAAGACAGAAAACCATATGCATTATCCCCTCATAGAATTCCATCAAACCATTTATAGAACAAAACGTGAGCCTCTTTCCTTCTCCATATTAACGCATTGTCACATGATCACAATTCATTAATATAACTTAGGAACTATCTTCAATCACAAATAACACCAAATCAAACATCAAGCAAGAACCAAAAAAAAAGGGACTATTATTCATGGGCTTCTCTACTTCATGCACTCTTATTCATTAAAAAAAGGTACAATTTCACCATATACACATGCATGAAAGATAATTAACTCCCCATTTAGCTCAAGATGTGAAGTGACAATATAGCAGTAGTAACAACACATAAATTGCTCAAACAAACAAACCTTAATCAGTTCTATAAGAGCCTCGCCACCCTCACCGTTCCACACATACCCTGGTGGAGGAAAGGGTATGCACCGAGACATTGGTCATAAACTTGAAGAACAAAACAAATCCCCCTTCAAACTCTTAGCTTTCAAAGACTACAAAACAAAAAACTGTTATGTTCACAACCCAAAAGTGTCCAACAGAAACAACAACAAAAACCAAGTCTCTCTGCCCCCTCTGGGTGTGACTAATTGTTTCCAAAGTTCACAAAGTTTTTGTCTTTTCTTGTTTTCAAATTCTGGGTTGCCTTTGTTTTCAACTATGGCAGAAGAGATAAACCAAGAACCTCCATAAAAGCTAGAGTTCTGATTGTTCCGGAGGTTTTGGTACGGTTGAAGGGACTGAGAGAGAGAGAGGAAGACAGTTTGGAAGGGTGGATTTGCCTGAATCTTTTCTGGTACATGTAGTTCCCGCGTTGTGGATTTTTTTACTTTCTGGTCCTCTTCTTCTCTATATTAACAAATTTGTCTCTCCTATATATATGTAAATATAAACTCAATAAATTTTTTTTTTATGTCAACTCAATAAATTGTCTCTCCTATTAATAAATTTTTTTTGAGAAGAGCATCACTGTCGTAATTAAAACATCAATTTTACCAGTTATATCACGGATATTATTTTAATTATGCATCAATCAAAAATGAATGGATATATATATATATATATATACACTAAAAAATCATTTTAAACCCTATAGAGTGTAATAAACTAAATCCTAAAATTTTCAAAATAAATTAAATTTTGAAGTTTTAAAAAGTATCAAATTTAATTATATAATTTCTAAAGCAACATATTAAATCTTAGATATTATCCACCTAAGTTTGCTGAAATTTAATTTGTTACTTTTTGAAACTTCAGAATTTATTTAGTTATTTTTATAAGATTTAATTTAGAGAATGGTCTAATTTACAACAAAACTTTACCATTATACACCCAAAAAAAAATTGTGATCGGTCAACTTTATTGGACACTACACTCTTTCATATATAGGGAGAATGTCTATGCATTACCAAGTAATTTGAAGGAATCTTCTCAAAAAATAATAAATAATAATTTCAAGGAATGAGACGAATGGTGAAAAAAATATTTACTGTCCAAATATGTGATGAACATATTAACCTTTAATTTTATATGATGAACAGTTTATGATCATTTCCACTACAAATATGTTTCTTTTTATGTTTGAAGAGATATTTTATAAATATTATCCCAATTTCTTTCATCACATTGAAGTTGTGACTACATCACATTTAAATTTTGGGATTGAGCTTTGTTTAAAAGACCCATTCATGGACCCCTTCATGAAAGTGCCACAATACTTGGAGGTCATGCTATTTGCATAGGAAACAAATGGGACAGATGAGAGGAATTAAATTTTATTTTTATTTTTCTATATGAAACTATAGCATGTTAATTGGGGGTCATGCTATTTATATAGAAAATAAATGGAACAAATTTGAGGAATAATTGGTTTATTTTTATTCTATAAGAAAGTTTGGCATGATTCCCCAAGCATTTTGGAAGAGGTTCATTGGTTTGAGGTAGAGTTGCTTCTTTAACAGAATTTGGACTTTTCAAAATGGATAAAAACTAAAGATTTTGTAATCTACATTAGCACAAGAAGGTGCTTAGAATTTAGATGGATACGAACCAAGATTTAAGTGATGCAGATGGAAAAGGTACTTTTTTTTTTAATTAAAAAAAAATTTGAGAACCATATGAACCATATATTTCTCTGTTTAACTGTAACACGTATCTCAGCCAAACTATTAACCAAGCAAGAAAATAAACCAAACTATATGTTTCCAATTTAATGGTGATGACAATGTTAATTAACCAATTAGAGAATACTAATTTTTACGCCTCTATACCCAAATTAAAAAAGAATAGAAAAAATGCCATGTTTTTTAATAATATGGTTGAGTTGTTGACAAATCAGTCATCTTTCGTACGTGACACAATGATCCATTCATGAAGCAAACCGCCATCATGATCTTATTCCTTTAGCTTGTAGATTAGCATTCTTTCCAAGCAATTAAAAAAAAAACATGAATGGTTGAACTTGAATTCATGTTGGTACTTGCCGTTTGGGACAAGTTTGCTTTTTAGTCTCTTTAAGTTAAAGAGTTTAAGAGACCCAAACCCAAAAAAAAAACTTCACTTGTTAAATGATTTGGATTAGAAGGGACTTGGGATTTCATTTGCTAATTTCATTAAGCTAAACATAAAATTTATATCTACAAGTGGCACCTTAAATCCACAAGAAAAAACTCTAGAATCCACTAGAATTTTTTTAAAGAAAAAAAAATTATTTTAATTATTAGAAGGGGATTTTTTACTTCGGCTTTACAAATTGCAAACTTATTTAAAGGCTTAAAAAAATCTTATTTTCCAAGTAAAGGTCTAAACTGATTTTAATGGATAATATAATAGTATCATAAATTCATAATAGAAAAAAAAAATATATATATATATATAAAAAGCTAAAATTGAAAGAAAATTTAATTATATTTTCAATTAGAGTCTAATTTTACATCATATGTCCATATAGCTTTTTTATAAACTTTTGTGCCAAGTAAATTATTAATGCAAACGCCAAAATGTAAAAAATTAAAAGGCTTGGTTTGATTTTGACAAGAAAAAAAGAAAGGTTTAAAGAATTTTTTATTAAATGAACTTCACAATATACCATTTTTAACGGCCACCTTACATTACCCGAAAGAAAAAACCTGTATTTTATTTCCCATAAGATACTCTTCAACAAAATTTACCCTACAAGCAAAATTTGCTAAATAGTATACTTTTAGAAAAATTTTAGATGAATAGTATGCATTTGAAATTATTTAGTTATATAGACTATTTTTGCAACTTGAGTTTGCTAAATTCCAATTTCAACTTAAAATTAAGTTTATCAAACTCGAATTCCAATTAATATAATTTGACGTAGATTAAAAAAAAAACAACTTGCAACTCAAGTTATAAACTCGAGTTCCAGTCCAGTGATACATTGTAGCCAGTACCGTAGAGTCCACGGCAAACCATCATACTCAAGCTCAAGCCCCATGTTTGCATCTTTCAAGATTCTGCAATATATTCCCACGTGTCAGTCCAATAAAAGAGAGCACTAGAAAACAACTCAAATTCTTATTCATTGATAACAAGTATGGATGAAAACCTATTGTGTTCTTTATTGGATGACACGTGGGAAATATTGCAGAATTTTGAATGATTAAAACATGGGGCATGATTATGATGGTTTGCCTTGGACTTTACAGTACATGTGGTTGTTGTGTACTGGCCTAGATGGGACTTGAGTTAACTAAACTCAAGTTTCACGTGGTTTTTCTTTTGTTCAAAAAAAAAAAAAAAAATCCATGTTATATTTGAGTTTATTAAATTTGATTTTGGATTGGAATTAAAACTTGAATTCTAAAAATAGCTTACATCACTAAATAACTTCAAACACATGCTATTCACTTAAAAATTTTCTAAAAAGATATTATTCAAATTTTGCCATTTCTACCGAATTAAACACACTCCAAAAAAAATGTTTTCCTTCTCATTTTTTTTTTTCTAAGTTTTTCATCAAACACATTCTTAAACAACAATACTAAAAATCTCTATCCAAACTGTCCTAAAACAACAAGTGGGGTTTGTATATGTCAAATGTTAGGAACATTTGGCATTTAAGCCCCAAAACTGCTCAAAAATGGGAAGGCCATATTGCATATGCCAAATTTTTTTTGAGATTTAGCTACAGTACCATCTCAAATGTAAGATGGTACTGTAGCTGAATGGTATAAATATTTTTTTTTAATACTCTTGTGGGGCCCAACAATTCGTGGGCCAATCCCATTTGTTCATTGGGGCCCAAGGCCCGAGCCGAGAAGGTTTATAGCCCAGGATCATTAAAATAAGTACAAAATGACCTTGGGACACAGCCGAGGATGATTCAGTCCTCGGCATGTCCAAGGTCCCATAAGAAGAAAGGGCAAAAATGGTACAGAAACAACTTGGGAAAAATCTAAAATATCTGCGCCAATAGAAAAGGGTATGCTGGAAAGAATAACGACCAAGGAAAGCTGCATTTACTGCTATTCAATACTCTGCACCTGACAGAGCCATACTCTCCAGCTTTTACAACCACCCCCAACCACTCTGGGTATGGGCTGATGGGACAAGTATCAGTCTTGGAATGTCGATCCTACACGTGGACGAAGGATAAAAAAACACAGGCTAGTATAAAAGGAAAAAGGAACAAACAGGACATGAGGCTGGGAAAAATGGCCAAAAAACCAGAGCCTCCCAGCCCACCTCCAGGAGAAAGACTCTAGGGGTGAAGACAACTTAACTATGTATGGATATCACGAAAAACCCACTGCCTGGTGACCAAGGCCTAGCCTTTCAAACCCACGCTCTACAAATGATATTGTTTGGGCCTTTTTACGTGCGAACCCAACACTGTTACGGTTCGTTACAAAATCGCGTCCTTACAATTGGCGCCGTCTGTGGGGAAGGGCTTGTGTGTTGGCATAGACGGTAAGTCGAAAGAGTTCCTTTGTCATTTCTAACAGCTGGTTATAGAGTTCTAGTGTAAAGTTCCGTTAGGGGCTATGATTTTTGACTAGGGGCTACGCTTGGTATTGTCAATCGCGTGGATGGTTCTAGGGGCTTGGCCGAGGAGCTAACTCCCCTAAATCCAAGGTCCCACGCCAAAAAAAAAAAACTGAGTTTTGGACAGGACCAAGGCATTGCATGGTCCTCGGACTCAAGCCTATGGGGAAACCAACTACTTGAATAAGAAAACTGAGTTTTGGACAGAACCAAGGCATTGCATGTTCCTCGGACTCAAGCCTATGGGGAAACCAACTACTTGGATGAGAAAACTGAGTTTTGGATAGAACCAAGGCATTGCATGGTCCTCGGACTCAAGCCTATGGGGAAACCAACTACTTGGATGAGAAAACTGAGTTTCGTAAGGTCGGCTACTTAATAAAAATTCTAAGTTACTCAGTCCTCGACTTAACTACTGTAAAAGGTTAAAGCTATTAAAAGTGTAAAGACGATGGTGAAACGCCCCACTATTCAGCAACCTACAGGTGTTGTTCGTTTTGCGGGTGGTATGTCTTTGGATGGTTACTTCCTACACCGTATCGAGCAGTCAGTTGTCGTCTCGGCTATTTTCGGGGTAAGTGTTGTTTTCACAGGTTGGCGTTGTTGTGCCAAACAACTCTATTAAAGTTATGATAATATCTTTTCCTTAGCAAATATTTTGACCCTAGGTGTCATTAATTCAATGCTCTATTATTGTGCCGAACAGTACTTGCAAGTTCATAATAGCACCTTTCTCTTTGATAAGGGACTACAGCCCCAAGTATTGTACTCTAAGGTCGGTGGTATTATGCCAGGCCGACTCAGTAAGCTCATCATAATGTCCTTTCTTTTTCTGCCTAATAGGAGTTTCAGCTCTAAGTATCACTTGTTCGATTCAGTATAATTAAGCCGAATTGTTTCTATAAACACAGAGTAAGATCTTTTTATTAACTAGGACTTTGGTCCTAGACGTTGGTCAAAGTTTAAAAATAAAAAGAATTCACAAAATTGTACGTCTATTCATCGCGTTATCATTTCGAAAATATAGAGATAGAACATGCGAAGTAAAGTAGTAACAATTTTTATTAATATGAAGATGTATTACAACGTACAAAGAGGGGGCTTAAACAAGCCTATACAAAAGGTGGATCACCAAAATAATAATAATAATAAAAAAAAAACAACAATGCAGACAAATAAGCGGTCAGATGCTTTTTTAAATTCGTCTCCGAAATCCTTCCAAACTCTGCCTCAGTAGCACCCATATTGAGAGAATGACCTTCTTCAGAAGAAGATGGAGGAGATGAATGAAAAGATGGAGGAGATGAATGAAAAGAAGGTGGAGAAGAAGAGGGAAGAGATGAAAGGAAAGAGAGAGGAGCAAAAGAGGGAGAAGGAAAAGCACCAGGATGGATTTGGTGGTGGAAAGAAGAAGAAAGAGAGGCAAAAGAAGACACCAGTGAACGAAGAGAGGAAGAAGCAGGGGCACATAGTCCCTGCCTCAGTCCTGACTCCTAACACACTGGTGCCATGTTAGTTATGCTCATGAGAGAGCGGCTGGTACTGATAATGGATGACCCCAGCTCAGTCACGCCGAATGTTTGACGTGACGAGCCCCTGCTTCGGATTTTGGCTGAGAGGAGGGTAAAAAGGATTTTGAGTCTCCGCCATCCTTGCCCTGACCGAGCCATTTTAAGTTTTGTAAGAATGTGGAGTTTCTGGGAGGGGTATGGCTCTTTCATTATTTACTCTTATCTCAAGTATATCACGAGCTAGGATACAACTAGTGAATAAAGTAAACTCTGGAGAAAACTAAAGGTTTCAGACTTCAGAGGGACTGAAAGGGTCTCTGTACGAGAGAAATATCCTCTTGCCTCCCTTCTTATACGAAAGGTGGAACGGAAGGAATTTAATCCGTCCAGATTTCCAAGAAAATTGGTAAACGAGAATGTACCCGTTCCACTTCCCCGCATCGTCAACAAACCATCAAAATTAAATGGACTCGTAAATGTAAGTCATTAAAGGCGCATTTTGGATAACCCAACGGCAGGAATGCGTTGTGAATGAATTCAGAGGAATGTCTCGTAGACCGATACATTTCCTAGGCAGATAAAGAAACGCCAACATTAATAAAGAGGCTGAGTTGAACGAGCCATGATAAAGGATAGGTATTACCAAAACCCTCCTCTCCAACCAAGAGGTCGGACAGTAGGGTTTTGAGGGGTTATTGTGGGGCCCAACAATTCGTGGGCCAATCCCATTTGTTCATTGGGGCCCAAGGCCCGAGCAGAGAAGGTTTATAGCCCAGGATCATTAAAACAAGTACAAAATGGCCTTGGGACATAGCCGAGGACGACTCAGTCCTCGGCATGTCCAAGGTCCCATAAGAAGAAAGGGCAAAAATGGTGCAGAAACAACTTGGGAAAAATCTAAAATATCTGCGCCAATAGAAAGGGTATGCTGGAAAGAATAACGATCAGGGAAAACTGCCTTTACTGCCATTCAATACTCTGCACCTGACAGAGCTATACTCTCCAACTTTTACAACCACCCCCAACCACTCTGGGTATGGGTTGATGGGACAAGTATCAGTCTTGGAATGTCGATCCTACACCTGGACGAAGGATAAAAAAATACAGGCTAGTATAAAAGGAAAAAGGAACAAACAGGACAGGAGGCTGGGAAAAATGGCCAAAAAACCAGAGCCTCCCAGCCCACCTCCAGGAGAAAGATTCCAGGGGTGAAGACAACTTAACTATGTATGGATATCACGAAAAACCCACCGCTTGGTGACCAAGGCCTAACTTTTCAAACCCACGCTCTACAAATGATATTGTTTGGACCTTTTTACGTGCGAACCCAACACTGTTACGGTTCGTTACAAAATCGCGTCCTTACAACTCTCATTTCTCTCTCCTCTCTCATTTTAACCCGGTAAATTTCTCTCTCCTCTCTCATTTTTTCTCTTTCTTTTCTCTCTCTTTCTTTCTACTTTCTCTTCTTCCTGCTCTCTCTTCTTCAATGGAATGGAGGCAACGGCGTGGAGGTCATGGGTTTCCGATGTTTGGGTTGAATTTAGGTGGCGTTTGGGTGGTGATTGGCATTTGGCGTTTGGGTCAAAGATGATGATGATGATGACGGGTTTAGGATGAATTCAGACGGCAACGGGCGACCCTCTCTCTCTCGCCATCGCTACCGGTGAGAACAGATGGGTTTGGGTTTGGTGAGAACAGATGAGTTTGATTTTGGATTTTGGATTTTGGATTTTGATTTTGATTTTGATTTGGCTGTACTGTGTTGCCGTTGGATTGTGTTTTTTTTTTTTTTTTTGGTTCAGCAACTGGGGTTTGTGGTTGTGGCTGGTGGGCCGACGCTGGAGATGGTGGAAGTGGTTGTGGCTGGAAGCCCACCTCCAAGAGAAAGATTCCAGGGGTGAAGACAACTTAACTATGTATGGATATCACGAAAAACCCACCGCCTGGTGACCAAGGCCTAACTTTTCAAATCCACGCTCTACAAATGATATTGTTTGGGCCTTTTTACGTGCGAACCCAACACTGTTACGATTCGTTACAAAATCGCGTCCTTACAACTCTTATTTCTCTCTCCTCTCTCATTTTAACCCGGTAAATTTCTCTCTCCTCTCTCATTTTTTCTCTTTCTTTTCTCTCTCTTTCTTTCTACTTTCTCTTCTTCCTGCTCTCTCTTCTTCAATGGAATGGAGGCAACGGCGTGGAGGTCATGGGTTTCTGTCGTTTGGGTCGAATTTGGGTGGCGTTTGGGTGGTGATTGGCATTTGGCATTTGGGTCGAAGATGATGATGATGATGACGGGTTTAGGATGAATTCAGACGGCAATGGGCGACCCTCTCTCTCTCGCCATCGCTACCGGTGAGAACAGGTGGGTTTGGGTTTGGTGAGAACAGATGAGTTTGATTTTGGATTTTGGATTTTGGATTTTGGATTTTGATTTGGATGTGCTGTGTTGCCGTTGGATTGTGTTTTTTTTTTTTTTGGTTCAGCAACTGGGGTTTGTGGTTGTGGCTGGTGGGCCGACGGTGGAGATGGTGGAAGTGGTTATGGCTGGTGGGCTGACAGTGGGGTGGGTGTCTGTGGCTCTATTGGAGTGGGTTTTGGGTCAATGGGTGGCAGCGTGGGTTTGCTGCCTGGGTTTTTTTTTTTTTTTTTGGGTGTTGACGGTAGATTATGAGTTGCTGCTGGTGGTGGCGGTGGTGGTGATTGTGGTTGTTGAACAGAAATAAAGAGAGAGAAAGAATAAATAATATGTTTTATTTTAAATGATGGTAAGTGTGAGATATATTATTTTATTGTGTAGAAATATTATTTTAATGAGTAGAATATAAAAATAAAAGTTAGGATGTTGGGTGTATTGTAAAATGGTATGGTATAATTGATATAGTAGTTTTTTAGAATGGTAAAATAAGATGAGATATGAGATCCGGATGTGGATGCTCTAAGGGTTTGGAATTGGGATTTGGAATGCGAGCATCTGAGAGATTCAGACTACTGAGTGAATGTATATGCATGTCGACATGGCATGGAATGAATAATTTTTTTTTTTATACTAATTTTCTACATGGGCTTTTTTTTGGATTGTAAAGTTTGGTCATACGGGCTACTCTATTAGCTTAAATTTCTCTACCTGATTTGGGGTGGGCTTCGGGCCTTGGGCTTCAACCTTTGGGTCATTACTCATTAGCTCAACAGAAGCCAATCCATCCATGATTTCCTTAACAATCTTCTACTATATACTAAAACATTTTCAAATAAAAATAAGAGAGAAAGAGACCTGCAAAGGAAGATCTAAACCTGTGCATGTGGATTCTGACCTACCCCACTAAACTTATGAGATGAAAGTTTCAAGAACACTCATCAAGGTCTCCCTGTGTGCTCTCAGTACCGACAGAGTGATTTCACAGACCCTCAAGAAAATTCCCTCATATCCAGTGATGCAGCCCAACCCATCAATCATGTTCTGTAGGCTTCACAAGACTATCCATCAGTATGAAAACCCAGGTTTGGAAAATAATGCATCATCAGAAATAATAGAAATTTACTAAATCTTTCATAAATGTAGACCATGAAAATTTCATTAAAATGGGATTAATATTTAATATATTTAAGTGCAAGAAAACACAAACAGGTAAAAATAAGAATACTCGTTTGTAAGTATGTTCAGTAAGAATATTTTGCCACTATCTTTATTTCAAACAATTTAATAATTCCACATAAGGTAGTAATTCATTAGAATCAAAAAGAATGTTTTCACCATGTTGGTCACCCAGCCCCACAAAATGCCCAACCATGGACCAAACTGCAGTAGTATGTGCATAAGCAACACAGGCCCTAAACCAAGTAGCCGGCTCAGAAAAGGTGTTCAAGAACCATTTATGAAAAGCTGGTGGGAACATTGGAAGAATTTTGTTTACAACTAAGTGAACGTTTGGGCAGGGCTGAAAGTTACGTTTCAGCCCTGCGTTTTCATGCCTTTTTTTTTTTTGCTCTGCAAATGAACAGTAAAATTACTGTGTAGGGGATAAAAAATACTATTCACGTACTATTTACGTACTGTTTATGGGTCCCACGATATTATATACACATTTAAAAGTTATTTTATTAAAATATTTTCAGTTTTCAGTTTCAGTAACAATAAGCTCAATCCAAACGGATCCGTTGCAGCCAAATATTCAACCATACGTACGTCAGTAACACAAGACTAAATTCCCTTGACTGACTTGGGCCTTGCGAACCCATCCATCTTGATTGGGCTCTAAAGGCCCAAAATAATTTGCTATCATGGATAGCTGATTACAATAAAGGGGAATGCCCAGGCCCGTCAGAGTTAATGACCCAGAAAATGCAATAGGATAAGAAGAAGAAAAAAATAAAATAAAATCTTTGGCCAGAGAGAAAGCTAGGCATGTTTTTGGTCAAGTGAGAAGCACAGGACCAATTAAATGAAATTTCAGAACCAAACAAACTCTTCTTCTCACACCCTTCTCTCTCTGCCCTCAACCCTAATCCACCTCTCTCAACCGGTTCCCATTCCTTACTCCATGTAATGGCGCCACCATCACCAATTTCTACTGGTGCCGGCATCACTGAATTCCAGTCCCCACAACCCAATTCCAAACACAGGAGCACACCCAAACCCAAAGATTTACAATAACCATACCCAAAATATATTTTTCCAAAACAAGCAAAACCTAACCACCCAGAGCCATGGTTGGCTCCATGTATAGTTCAGGGGGTTCAATTGAACCCCTAAGCTAGCAATTGTATAAATATATATATATATATATATATTTATATTTATATTTATTTATTTAGAGACACATAATATATATTGTTTTTTATTTGACCCTCCTAAATAAAAATTTGAACACCTTGATTCTAATTTTTCTTTTAAACCCACTTGAAACAAGTTTAATTATGACCCTCTTAACAATATTTTGATCTTTTTAAACACAAAAAACCACATAACAACAATCTAATTTTATCTAATATCTGGGAGAAATACTAAGCCAAACAATAAAAGTATTTTTTTTTCATTTAAAATCTTTTTAAAAAGCCCATTTGGATCTTAATAAATTTGAAATAAACTAATGGAAAGTTTATAGTTTACATTATACTATCATTGAAATATTTATATTGTTTCTAAACAAATGTGTACAATATTGTATAGTTTTTGAAAATGTGTATAGCATAATAATTTATAATGTAAATCTTACATTGATAGTACAATGTAAATTAAACATATAATCCTCCTAAACTAATAAATAAAAGTATTTTAAGCAGTAATAATTAGAATTCACTTAACAACAATAATTAACATGATCATTATATTAAGAAAAAATATGTCAAATGAACCTATAGTTTATTTTTTATTCTATTACTAGTACGTACTATAGACAAATTTGTAATAAGGAAACTATGTAGACTGTAAGATTCATATTTTACCTAAGATGTATCTTCTTACTGACCCCTTTAGAAAAAAATCCTGGAGCCGCCACTGCCAAGAGCAAATCCAAACCCTAAACCTTTGCTAAGAAAGAGAAGTAGAAACCTGAGCTAATATGGCTGGACGTCGACCAAATCCTCTTGGTCCCCCTGGTTGTCCTTATCGTCCTCTTGGTTGTGCATATGGTCTTCCTTATCATACTCGTGCTCCTCATCATCCTCTTCTTTCTCCTCATTGATTGTGTGAAAATCAATTACTTCCCTACAATAGATGGGGCACTCCCTATATCTTCATTTCGAAGGGATGAAACTTTAGAAACCTTACCCAAGCTATTAGATCTCATAAAAAATCTAGACAAAGTTAGCTCTATGGTAAATATTACACTTGTTTATTTGTTATATTGTTGTATTCTCTTCTGTTTTTTATATTTTTTATATATATATATATATATATATATTTTTTTTTGTTTTCGCTTGTTTCTTTGTTATATTGTTGTATTCTTTTCTGTTTTTTATTTTTATTTTTTTTGGTTTTTTTTTCTACAATTTTTCCAAACTAATTGCGGAGGTTCCAAACACTCCTATTTGGAGGGATTGGGACAGAGACAAGGACGAGTATATCATACATTTTGGGGTAGGTTTTAGGAGGCTTTTTTTTTTTTTTTTTTTTTTTTTTTTTTTTTTCCTGAGATAGCTAAATTTCGTTCTACAAATTTTTGTCAGGGTGAGTGTTCGAAGGATGTTCTAAACCATCTTAGAATAAGGTGCAACCTAACCATCTATCACCCCTATGATTTAGATAGGGGCACTAACAATGCTAGGAGAAATTTTTATATAATGCACTTCAGATACCTAATGTAATCTATGGTTTTGGGTTTTCAAATGTAGAATATCTTTCAAAAAATTTCACTCTCACTTTTTCTGAGATTTATCTTAATCCTCAGGTAATCAGTAGCTATTTTATGTTCCAACTATTTAATCCAATTATCTATGGGGATTGGGAAAAATTTAAACTTTGCAATTCACCCTGTGATATGCATATACATGATCGAGACCATTTCTATAGTTTATTTGGATATCATATTAAAACATATGGGTATGGTAAGTGACAGGAAAAAGTTGAAAATGAAAGATCGTGAATCAATTCTTGGCCATGTGTATCACTATGAGAATCCCAAAGGGGAAAAGTATGTCCATGATGGCTTATTGCCGGTTTTCCTAAAGAATGGTCATGGCCAGGGTTATCAAGATTGAGATCCTACACAAGATCGATCATGGAAAAGTATTTTTGACACAAATTAGTGAAATTACTAATAAAGTACTAAATTAAAAATCACTACAAGAAAAAAAGCCTTATTGCAACGACATACTTTGTTGCAATAAACTTCAAATTGTTGCAATAAACCTCTATTGCAACGAAAAACTTTCGTTGCCCACTATTGCAATAAAGTCTGTGGCAATAGACTATTGCAACAAAAATTTCATTACAATAGAGTTTTGTTGCAATAAAATATTTCTATTATTATTAAAAATACTTAATTGCAATAAAAAATATTGTTGCTATAATTTGTTGCAAAAAATTTTTTGTTGCGATAGGTTACCACTACAGTACGGTTAATCATTATAAACAACATTATCTTCATTATTGCAACAAAAATTTTGCTGCAACAAACCACACTACAACGATGCCAAGTTTGTCTCTCTTTCAATTACAAACTTTGACACAAAAATAGAAACCCTAACACTAAGCATCGGGGAGAAGAAGAAAATGAGTGATTTTCTCAGCGTGGATTTATACCCTAACCTGAATATTATATATAAGAAACTATCGACTCATCCAGGGAACTTGACCGGTGAACTTTTTGAAGAGCATGGACACGTATACGAGAAGAATGTTTTTTTTTTTTGTTTTTTTTTTTATTTCATACTTTGTCTGACAAGAATGTTTTCTCTCTGTATACTTTTCAGGATTTTATACAATCCATAAATAGATATACGGCGTGGATATGGGACGCAAACCATAACATAGTCGAATTCAACCTTGAAATCAAAGTTATGTTCATGAAAGTTGCAAGCATTGTTGCTGGGATTCACCTCAATGGTCAATGTGCTGGGGATTTGATCAATTGTATAAGAATTTACGAAGATCTTCTTCATTTCAGACGAATGGTGGCCGAAATTATAATTACCACATTTCCTAATTTCGATGTTAAAATCCCGTTTTATGTGAAACTATTTTTCTCAGAGATGTTCCTACAACATCCGGAAGAGTATGCCTCTTTGTAGCTAATGCATCCGGTTTTCTATGATGCAAACTAAAGGTGCACTTTTTTTCAACTCAACAAAGAATATGTGGAAGAAAACAGTGTAGTTGGCGATGCACTCCATCTTCTTGATGATGCGCGATTTCCATTTCATGCATGGTCTTGAAGATTTCATGGTAACCAAGGATTTGTTGAGAAGGCACTTTTTCGCTACGTGTATTGGCATAACCCTTCAACACACAAACATGGCATATCCTTTACCTTACCCATCTATATGCGGAATTTTCAATATTACTGTCGGACTAAGAATATCCTGGTATACTTATTCTTTAACTGCTATTCTTTTATTCTTTCGTTTTTATTTATTTCTTGTTAAAGCATCTGTAGCAAAGCTGTTAAAATGCTAAAAAGTTGTGGTTTTGCAACACAAATAACAAAAGCATGATACATCAAATATGCTAAACTTAAAATAGGAACTGTCAAACATAACAGTTTACTGAAATCTTTTAAAAAATATTAATTTCCGTATTTAATATTGTAAGGGCCTTTTTTTGTGTGTTGTGTGTTAGGCTGAGCTGCCTCCTGCGGTAATAGGCCCGAATGTTTCTGAATAAGGGAGTTGAGGCCGGTCCAATTGTAACTCAACTTGGGCCGGTTTGTGCACAAACTTATGCCTTGTCTGCCAGGAGTAAGCTTACGGCAAGCAGAACTGTTTCAGACGAGTTACGGCAGGCAGATATAATAAATGGCTATGTAATCCCTACTTATAAAGCATGATTACAGTCATGATAATGTCATTCATAGAGAAAGTAAAGGAGAAAGAAAATAATATGAACTAATCAAATGGGCATAAATCAAGTTTTAAGTTTAGTCTGCCGAAGCAAAGTCAAAGAGGGGAGAACGCCTCTTCTCAATGCAAATAATCTCCCAAGAAAAAAATCCTGATGTGGGGATTAATGACTTTGAGGGAGTTGGACCTGAATGGTTATTGCCCAGAAGGAGTCTTTATTACGTTTTGGAAGAGAGTAGGATTTGAAAAAGGAGAGAGGGAAAATGACCTACTGGTGCATGCCCATTATATTACCTCTCATTTTTTTCTCAATTTCCTCTCTTTTCTTCTCTGTTTTCTTTCTTATCTCTTTTTCTTTTCTCTTTACCCTGTTTTCTTTTTACTCCTAGAATGTTTTGTTTTTCGATCCCTTTCTCAGGGCACGGCAAGGGCCCTTTTATAGTGTCTGCTGTGACCAATGTTTTATCAATTTGCCCTTTAACCGCCTTTGTCTAGTTTGGGCGTACTTGCCAACCACCAAGTCTGTGCGACATTCGCCCTTACCAGACAGAGGCAGGTTTGTTTCGTTCCTCAGTCTACCGTAGCACTTCTTTCCTGCCACGGTATAAATGATTTCTCTCTCTTTCCCTCAAGGCATGCACCCAACAATTCCCCCTCAAACTTGCCTCTTTTGAGTGGTCTATCATCCCAACATGACGTACCTCCCAAAAGGGCTTGGGCAGGAGCCGCAAAATAGATCTTTTCCCCTCTCCCCACCACTAAACCATACCCCCTTTACCTCTTACCTCTGGTTCATGGCCCCACCACGTCCTATATTGGCTGGGTACAGGCTGGTGGTGCTTGGGCCTTGCGCATGCTTCCCTTTCAGATATGTCCAAGAGTCTGCCTGTTGTTCATCCGTTTGCCATGATCTGGAGACTCTCCGTCTGTGTTTTCTGACCTTTCATGTGGGCTTTTCTTTGGTTTCCTGCTCCATTCAAGAGCTGGGCTTTGTTTGATGATGGGCCTTACATTTCTTTGGTCCACTCTTGATTTTCTTTATTTCCTGCAATGTTGAACTGTTATTCCTGCTGTAATAACTCAATCCTGCTGGACATTTTTTGGGCCAGCCGCTTATTTCTTTTCTCAGTGGCTTGTCACGGGCACAATTTTGCTTTTACTTATGGGCTCCTATGTCCCTTTGGGCATCTACGGCCTGATTGCTTTCTTTGGGTTTCCTCAGCCCGTTTGCTAATTCCACACTTTCATGGGCTTTTTACTAACTTCATTGGGCTTCCCCGGCTCAATAACCTTATTCTTATCCTTGGGGTTCATGAGTCTGCCATAAACCCCTTACTCTCTTAGTTTGCATTGCCTTGGGCCTGCGGTGACCTTTTTTCGCTTTTCTACCGTATACACTGCCCATGGAATGCTATTTCTTTCTTTCCTGACTTTTTGAGCCCGCTTGCCTCTTCAAGACCCATTTATTTATTTGTTGAGCTTGTAATCTATTATTCCTACCGCTTGAGCCTAATGGGTTTTTGCTGTCTATTTTGTCAATTCTTTGTTGCCCTCATTATTGGGCTTTCTTTCTGTCTGTCTGTGCGTCCACAAATGGCCCTCAACAAATATTTACTATAATTATAATCTTATATTCTTTCTCTTCTTTTCTTAAAAAAATATTTGTTTCTCTTTCTTCCTCAATGTTCTCTCTTCTTTCTCCTCTACTCATTTCTGTATCTATCACTTTCTTTCTCACTTCTTTCTTTATTTTCTCTCTTCTTCTCCTCTAGCTCAAACTCTCTCAATATATATATATATATATATATATCAGTGGTGGCATGATATGGCTGATTTGGTAGCTATGGGGGTGGTGGATGTAGTGGTGGCGCTGTGGTGGTGGTAAATGATTTTGGGTTTGGGTTTTGGGTGTAGTGGCTAATGGTAGTTTGGGTTTTGGGTGGAGTGGCAAATTTATTTTTTCTTTTTAACATTCCGGTGGTGGTTGTGTGGGTTTGTTGGGTTGAGAAGAAATAGGTGGGTTTGGTGTTTTGGGTGTGGCAGCTAATAGTAGTTTGGGTTTTTGGGTGGGGTGACCGATTTTTTTTTTTTTAATATTCCAGCGGTGGTGGTGGTGGCTGTGTGGGTTTGCTGGATTAAGAAGAGGTAGCTGGGTTTGGACTATTTGGTGTTTGATGAAGAGAGAGATACAGATAGGAAGAGAAAAATAAATATTAAATAAAGAATAAATAAAGAATATTTAAATGAAGTTTGTAAAATATAAAATTTTTTATGTTGGGTGTGTTGCAAAGTGATATGTTAAAATAGATAAAGTAGGGATTTTAGATGTTAAAAACTAAAATATTTGCCTTCTTTGATGTGAATGCTAACACTTTTTTTTTAATAAAGACTTACTCATGAAGAAATGGATGCATTGTTACACAAAATGTATCCTGGTGTAGCAAAGGCCGTAGTGAATTCTCATATCTGGGGCAATCACATCATTTTGTTTCAACCACAATTTCTACCTCCGAATCAAGATCATTGTTATCAAATATTTATAGATTACCTAATATCGAAACCATTTCCTTTTGTTATTCTTCTGTATGACTACCAATATTGGTGAAGGATATATTCATGAACAGTTTTTAGGATATAATGTATAATTAATTTGAGATAATTCTAGTTTTTATATTTATATCTTTTCTAACCTTTGTTATTACTGTAGCGGTTATAATTGTTATTTAGATGTACAGATCATGATATTTTTAATTTTCATGCAAAGTAGAAGGAAAAATATCTTATATCATCCACCACATCTAATACCTTTCTTATATTGTGTGATTTCCATCCACTTGTAAAATTTACACAACATAAGAGAGATATTGCAAATATATTAGATACTGGACAAAGTTTCTCTACAACCTAAATTGGAGGAACTCTCTCCAAACTACAACGTGTCAACACTAGAGAGTGACATACGTCCTGGCCTAACTGATGCTCAAATTAAAAAATACCGTTGTTAACCCCAAATGTTAGAGCACTTTTTTCTCCTTTCCTACAGACCAGTCAAACCTGAACCCTCCCCTCTCTCTCTCCCCTAAATTCTTTCTAGTCTAGTAGCCAAAGCTCTAAACTCGCCCCTCATGGCAATCTCTTTCCAGCCTTCACTTAACCCCTCCCTTATCTTTTTGCCGGTCTTTCCAACCATGCCTTGTCTCCACCAGTCCCCTTCATCCATAATCCTGCAAATCCTATACAAAGGTTGGCTAGCAATCCAAACTCCACTATCAAATCCTCCTCCAAGAATCTACCACCCTCCTTGACAACTTCTTGTAACCTTCCTCAACCTTCTTTTGATCTAAAATATAAAAGAATCTTTAATTTGTTAGAAGCTTATAATGAGACTTTTTTATTCTCTTGTTACCTTGATTTCTGTGTGTTACTAATTGTTCTTGTTCTAAATATTAGTTCCTTTACATCCTTTGAAAAATCAAACAATAACCCATAATAATTGGTACTTGTTCTATATATTAGTACCCCCAAAAAGCCATTACAGACATATGTTAAAGCAAGAACGATACACCAATACTCCCAATAACTGCATAATTTAGAGCGGCCTAGGGGAACAATTCAAAGTTCAAGGGACAGATTGGGGGGGACTAGCAAAGGGAGCATTGGCTGAGGGTTGAGAATAATGGAAGAAAGAGAGAAAGGATTTGGAACAAAGGAGAGATGGAGAAGGGATTTGCACTGAATGAAAGAGATAGACAGAGAGAGATGAACTGAGCGTTTAGGTGATGATGTTGGAAAATATTTTTTTAAAATAAAAAAAGATATGGAAAAGTAGTCTAACGTTTGGGTTAACGAGGGTTTATTTCTTGAATTTGAGCTTTAGTTGGGTCAGGACAAGTGTCACTCTTTGTTGTTGACACATCATAGTTTGGAGAAAGTTCCTCCAACTTAGGTTGTAGAGAAACTTTATCCTTAGATACTGCCTCTAAGAGTAGAAAAGTGAGTTGTTTATGTTTAATAAAAGCAATAAACTTGTTAATCAAAGTCCACAGCCTTCTCATATTTGAGATTAAACAAATGGAAGTAATGCTCCTCACCTAAATTCTCAACTATCTCCACACAACCACCCCTTCCACTTTTCCTCAATTCCTCGTTGTAATTCCCACCCACAACCATCAAAAGGTCCTTCTTAGCAACAAAAATCAACAGCCTCTCACTAGAACCCTTGCAACTGGCTTCAACCTAGATCATCCAACCCACCATTTGTAGGGGTAGAACACATGTTCAGCCACATTTTATCATCATCCGTGCCACATTTATATCCTTGCTGGATATATGGTTAAGACTTAATACTCTTCTTAAATTTATTAACTTTAATTAAAGGCATTTACGACTCGGTTCAAACTCACGTAAAACCAAAAAGATAACAATATGCCATTAAGAAAAAATGAGAATAAAATGAAATGCTCAAAAATTAGATTATTATTATATTTTTTTAGGAGATAAAGAACCTTTATTCTAGGCCTAGTTAATTACCATACTAGTGATGGGGAGTGGTGACTATACAATAACAATTAAAGCTTTGCTTTATTAGAGGTTTTTTTTTTTTTTTTTTTTTCCCTTCCTGAGATTTTAGAATTTGTATTAATAAATGGACCAAAAAGTACAAAATAATAAAGGGTCCTACTGCATATCAATGGTACTCCATTAGCCTAGTATACAGGACAAGAAAAAATAATAAAGAAAGAAAAAAATATCAGCACTACCACTCCCTGAAGCCTATTATGTTTGTTGGTTTGCCACCAACTTCTGATATTATAATTAAATGTGCTTAAATCCATGTTCTGTGATTACTCCAACTCTAACCACATGTTGCAGACAGTCTAACACACTAATGTGAATTGAGTGTACACTATTAGTCATAGATATCATCTCTATCAATATTTGCTGGGAGGTAAGAGCACGCCTAAGAGAATGATTAGAGATTTTGGCTTAGAAAACCCTTTGACCTAAAGGGATGTTTGTATTCATATGTACCGTTCATAGCCTCACTTTCACATCTTTAGCAAAACCACCTCTGATTTCTTACACTTCTTTTATAAATTGATGAGATTCTCTTTGCACTTCCTATTCTCGTTTACTCTCTGAGCACAGCAACCATTAATGTTGCCAACCTGTTCCTTAATTAAATGCTCTCTCTCTCCTCTATTTTTACCAATTCTTTTGTCTTTTTTTTCCCTTCTTCAGAATCCAGCAAATCTCCATAAATCAATCTTGTTCTAAATCTCATTCATATCTTCTAAGATATTTTTTTCTCAAATACACAACATGTGTGGTCCTTTCAAGCTATTTTTATAAGTTATATATTTTTGTTATTTTCTATATGTAACTCAATTGTGAAAAGAAAATTACTTTTTTTTTTGGAAGGAAAAGAAAATTACTTGATTAGATTCTTTTCCCAAAATGTAATAGTTTATCCTACATAAACTGATTCAAAATTAATGAAATAAACTTGGACCACGTTATGATAATTGATAAATAAGAATACTATTAACGAGGATGATAGAGTATGGTAGTAAAATTTTAAAGAAATTGTAGCAGTGAGCCGATGTGAGTAGTAAATTTTTTACAGTTAAATTGTTGATGAAGTTGGTTGTTGAATTTGCACATAGTTATTACTTATTAGTTATTTACTCGAGCACCCTTATTACTGATAACTGATAAGTACCTAAAATAATTTCTTCTTCTACTTTTTGATGAACTAGTTTCTTCTCAAATGCAAGGGTGATTACTATTCATGAGTTTGAATCTTGTGTGTCTACCATTTCACCACCAACAAGGCATCTTGAAAGTAAATCCTATTTTTTTTCCATGAAGCACAAATTGAAATTCTTTTCTAAGTTTCCATGAAAATCATTAATAAAGGTCCCAAACAAAGGTCCTCATAGAATTTCATATGTATTATCCCCTCATATGAACACATTGTCACATGATCACAATTCACCAATTTATTTTAGAACCATCTTCACTCACAAACAACACTAAATCAATCAATCATCAAGCAAGAAACGTAAAGTGACTATATATAGCATAAGAGATGAAAGACATATATATATATATATATATCGAAAGAGAGAGAGAGAGAGAGAGAGAGAGAGAGAGAGAGAGAGAGCAAAAAACCTACATAAGCATGCAGTCCAATAAATCTAAACCGGTACGCTCCAACAAGTACTTCTGAATAGAAAGAATGTATAGACGAGCACCACAATTGAGGTCAAGGATGATACAGTGTAGATAATGATCATATTTGTGGCAGGTGACCAACAAAAGGCAGAATTTCAGATCATGCAAGTGAAGCAAAACTAGACCAGTTTGCATGAAATGTTCTCTCTCAGCAATTAAAATGGGTTGAATTTTGAGCGCTCTCTAAGTCCACACACCCAAAGATATATCAAAACCATAAAGGTCAATCTCATCATTACTCTCAGGCAACTGGTCAATCCAATAGAGGGTTTTGCCAACTTGTTGCCGTCTTTTAGATGGAAAATATTCTATCCATCTCAGGAAAAAGAAAGACTCGTGAACTAGCAGGTGATTCCAAGACCACTTCGTTACATCATAGGTAATCAACCAGTCCTTCATTGATTCTCCTCCAAGGGAGGGCCTATTCACCAAAATGTAGTTCTTGCCTTCTAAGACTAGGTGGGTGTAAATGAAGTCATCTACAAGTTCAGTATAAATGGGGGGATTTGGTAAGGTATCCCAGGTTTCCGATTTGGGGTCATAAACCTCCATCCAACCAAAGCAAATATCTTAGGGTGGCAATAACATTATACTGCCAAGTACATAGAGCTTACCATCAATAACAATTGTTTGAGGGTTTAGTCTCAAATATTTCATGGATGGAGCAGATTTCCAACCTTGGTCAGGACATTTGAGGTTAAGGGTCCAGACTTTTGTAGTGGGGATAGAGCAATTGACATCATAACAGTGTCTGGGTGGAGGTGAAACACATATCCAACCTTCTGTGGTGGACATATAGTACTCGATTTCAAAGGGAGCAGGGGTGTCATCGAGAGTATAATTTTCAATACCTTCAAAAGTTAAAAGGTTAGTGCGATGAGGGAAAAACGTTTGCCACCAACAGAATAAAGACGGTCGTTTAACACTGAATAGTAACAAGCAAGATAAGGCCCTGACACTTTGTTGTCTACTTTAAAAATCGGAAAGAGCTTCTTTGGGGTCAAGTTGTCGCTGTTGTTGCTGAAGGATTAAGGTTTTGGTATTTGAATTCGATAAATCAAAAACTCCTCGTAAACATTTTTTATGCATAAAGTGATGTTAAATATACCATCATCAACAACGTGTAACTTCTCCCAACTTTTCAGGACATCCTCATCCACCTCCACCTCTATAGGTGGTTTGACTTCCAATTGACAAAACAAAAGAGACTCCATCTTATCTAAGGGGGTGTTTGGTACCGTTGTTTAAACAACCGTTTTCAGTATTTAAATACTAAAACATATTTCACACGTATTTTCACAACACTTAGGGTCTGTTTGGTTGGAGGGATGGAAAAGTGGGACGATAGAAAAGATTTTATTTTCTCTCATTTTTGTTTGGTTGGGAATGAAAAAGTGGAGGGATGAAAAAAATGAGTTTGAATAAATTTACTCATATGCCCTTATTAAAAAAATAATGCCCAATTAAAACAAAAAAGTGACAAATAACCACAAAAAAAGAGCAATCACCCAAATTTATTAAAAGCATAAAAATCATGTCTAGTTAAAAAAAAAAAAAAAAAAACAACAACAACAACAACAACAACAACTATCATGCCCAGGTTCTAGAAAAACAAAAGAAAAAAAAAGGCAATGTTACTGCCCAAAAAAAAAGGCACGCCCAAGCTTAGAAAATCAAAAGAAAATAAAACGAATTGAAAAATGAAAATAAAAAAAGAGGCAACACCTAGACCCCACCATTTATTTTTTTTCCTTCCTACCCAACCAAGTACACTTCAAAAAATGTTTTTTTTCCCATTTTTTCTCTAAAATTTTTCATCCACCCTATTTTACCTCTAAACAAAACATATCTTTAAACAACAATATTAGAAATCTCTTACCAAACAGGCCCTAAGGGTTTGGAATTGGGATTTGGAATGCAAGCAAGTGAGAGATTTGGAACCGTTTGGTAATATTGTTCTAGTAACATTATTTGTATTTTTTGAAAATATGTGTGAGTGAAAAAATGTGTAAAAATACGTATATCGTTGTTTAAATACTGAAAACTATTATTTAAATAATGGTAACAAACGGATCCTCAAACTCCCCAATGAATATATATACGTGCCTACGTGGCGGTGGAATGAATAAATATATATTTTTTATACTAATTTTCTACATGGGCCCTTTTTTTTTTTTTTGATTGTATAGTTTGGTCATACGGGCTATTCTATTAGCTTAAATTTCTCTACCTGATTTGGGGTGGGCTTTAGGCCTTGGGCTTCAACCTTTGGGTCATTAATCATTAGTTCAACATAAGGCAATCCATCCATGACTTTTTTAATAATCGTCTACTACATTTTACAAAGGGAAGCAAAAGCAATTATGCTTTTCAAATAAAAATAAGAGAGAGAGAGAGAGCTGCAAAGGAAGATCTAAACCTGTGCATGTGGATTCTGAACTTCTACCCCACTGAACTTATGAGATGAAAGTTTCAAGAAAAGATAAGGGTTGCAATATGAACAAAATGGACGCTGGGCTAATAGGCTTTTTTTTTTTGCTTCAGAGCTTAGATGCTCCTTGTTTTATGTGGATATTTACTTGATATGATATATTGATTCATGCTGGTTTCTTATTCAAAATTCTATAATTTGTAAAAATGTTTATAGTGTAAAGTATTGTCCATCATATTTATTTCTTGTTCGACTAAAACTAATCATACAGTAATATAGATGCAAATTGACACCTTGTAGTGATTGTAGTTTTAGATTCTTATAGTAATTAAGAACTGATTCCCACCATTATTGACATGTTGATTAACTAAAAGATTATTTTCGATGACATTTTCTTGCATTTGACTCATGGATTTTTTTTTTTACATGTCTTTTTTTTTTCTTTTTTTTTTTCAGGGATGAGACCAGTGTTCTTGTTTTGAAAGGGGTTGCATATTACAGCATAAGTAATTATTATATTTTACGTGTATATGGACAAATGCTATGTTTGTGTGCAATTAGATATAAGTAGTTCTGGTACCACATAAATTGCCATAATTTTTACAATAACTATCTTATATGTCAAATTATGACCCGCTGTCTTTTACTTTCTGTTAAGTCTCAAGATCACGTGGGGCCAAATGGGAATCACGTGCAATCAAGTGGTGAAATAATTGCAGAAAGTGGCTAGAGATAAGAATTATAAGAAGATAAGGATATTGCCTCAAGTTTAGATGTTATCATTTGAATTATTATTGATTGTTATTTGAATTATGAATTAGGATAAGGAGCTATCTTGCGACAGGCTCTGTTAGATAGGATTTGGGTTATCTCTTGTATTTGAATTCCAATCCATCTTGTATTTAAGAGCATGAAGTGAAATAAGAGGAAGCAGAACTTTAATCCCAAATATCTCTCTCTTTCCCTATAATTTCTAAGAGGGTAGTCGCCTCGAATACGACTAAGTTATCCATTAGATTGCAGTTTACTGCACTTTCATATGGACCCACCACTTTTTTTTTCACCGTTCATAGTTTGCCACTTGGACAGTTATTGTATAAGTTGTGCCATTTTATATAATCTTAGAAAATTTCATTAGATAGTCCCTGATGAAGTACTTAAACTTAGTTTATTTGAAATCATTGTAGATATCAAGTGATGTAAGGCTTCATTAAAATCTTCTACTTTTATTAATATGTTTAAAGTTTATTGAACTATCTAGTGATGTAAAGCTACGATGAAATGAATTAGAAGCTATCTTTATTTAGTGGTTAGTTTATGTTTGCAGGGGTTTTAATTTTTTTTGTAAGTACTATTTAAGCATTTAAACTATTTCTGAAGCCATATTGAATTGTTTATAGATGAATATTTGTCCACCTTATTTTCCCCCCATGTTGAGTTTTGTTCCATGTTTGGGGGCATTCTTAATATAATAAATGTATTGCCTAAGCAAGTGTAAGTTGTACGATATGATGTGTAGTCTTGGAGATTGTGATGTGTTGTTAAGTGGAGGGCTTAGCGAGAGATGTTACGTCTATAATATTTTTACAACAAATTATAGTTAGTTAGTTGTTATTGGTTTAAATTTCAAACTAACTCTAAGGTTACTTTTTTACCCCAATAATAACTAGTAGCAACTTGCCACTTAAGATTTGTTGTAAAAATATTGTAGACATATCATTTCTCATGAATTAATTTAAGAAACTTACTTAATGTGTCTCATGCCTAGATCTGTGGTTGTTTGTAATGTCTGCATATGTTTTATTTTATATTAAATTAAATTAAATTATTTGAACTAGACCATTTGATCTTTTAAATATAAAAAATAAGACTTTTTACACCTAAAAACTTGTTGAACTACTCTTAATCAACTCAAAACAAAGAAAAACTAGTTTAACATTTTAAAAATTGACCCAAAATAAAAGGAATATCCAGCTTTGGGCTAGGCCTAACCAACTCAAAAATTTGAAAGGCTCTCCTCAATTCATGTAACAAAAGCTCTCCTCAATCCAAGTAACTAATGCCCAAAGACTTTTAAGTGTATTTTACTAACTAGTGGGCTGGCTAGTTACCATTCTTCTTGTGCGTGAGATTTGAAACTTTTGGAGTTGATGTGACAAGGAATGTATAAAGAAATAGATAAAAATACATTTTCATTGGTCTTAAAAGTTAAAACTTCCTAAATAAATATTCCAAATGGTATACAATGTTCCAGAAAGAAATTTCTCGTAAACTTCCTAAATGTCAATCAATCAATGTCAATATATACCTTCTTCTAAAGTTACACATTTTCTCAAATTTTTATCACAATTTGATGAAAATTGTAATTGTGATGGATAAGTCATCACCTTCATATGAATCTCTTTATTTTTTCCCTATTATTCATAACATTGCATATACTGTTATAACAATAATTATAATAAAAATTGTGTCTATATACTATCCACCAAAATGAATCTTTTCTTTTTGGTGAATTAAATTAATCATTAACATGTACGACTGGTATTCTCCATAGATGCCACAAAGAGTTCTATTTTAGTAGGTCTCACATGGGATGCCATTTGATTTTGACATTAGAATCTCGGTTGGCAATCATATCATGTAACTAGCTACACAAACAAACTATACTTCCATAGGAATACTTTTTGCCGACTAAGGAACACACGGTCAAGATTAAAAATAAAAAATAAAGGTATACAACAAAAATTCACAATAAATTCATATATTCCTAACTTAGCATAATATTTTGTATATGTAACTACCAAAATTTGCAATTTAAATTCTTTTTTAAGGATCCGTATATAAAGGGAAAGACTAATTTAAGAATGATGTAAAATTATTGTGATTTAAAAAAAAAAATCAAAATTGGTTCCCTTGTGGTAAAAATTTTTTATGATGGTGAAGAAATCATGAATTTGGCTATAGAAAAAAAAAAAAGAAAAAAAAATCATCATGGCTTTGACCCAAAAATAAGAGTAATGTTATATACATAAACTATTTTACAACATGTTTACAATCTGTTGATGTGACAAATTCTTATTAGTTCTAATATAGGCTCATCATTAACATCATATTTTTACTTACAATAACTATTTGAAAAATACTAAAACCACATCAATAGTTTATAAAAATATTGCAAAGTAATTTGTGTTGGTAGCATTACTCGAAAAATAATAGATAGAAGAGAACCAAAACTAGATGCCATAATTTTTTTTTTTTTTGAAAAGCAATATATTTTTTTGAATAAAACATAAATAATTGGACCCACAAATACATATGTGTATCATTGCCATAGTCTCTAGTAATGTCCATTCAATTTAAATAATAGGCTAAAATGCAAAACTAACCTTTTAACTTTCTTTAGATTTTGTTTTAGTTTTCTAATTTTGTTTTCATTCATTTCAATCATATAAATTTTAGATTTATTTAATTAAGGTATTTTCGTTAACTTTTGTTAAAAAAATTTTTAAAAAAAATTGGAAAAAATTTTCAATCATTAATTAAAATTTTTTAATTTAAAAAATTTGAAGAAAAATTTATAAAATTGAAAAATTAAAAATATATAACAAAAGTTCATAAAAAAATTTTAATTGAATAAATTTAAAATGTAGAGGACTGAAATAAATAATAACATATTAAGGATCCGTTTGGATACCGCTGAAAACTGAAAACTGAAAACTGAAAATTACTGTAGCAAAACGTGGGTACTGTAGCGGAGCTGAAAATATATAAAGGCACGCGTTTTACTGTAGCTCAGCTGAAAAATCCTTTTTTTGTTTTTCCTCTCTCTCTCTGCTATTCACTCCTCACCCTTCTTGGACGATAGTTCCGCGCCCTCCAGAGAATAGAAGACGATGTCCAACGCCGGCGAAGAGCTCAGAAGCGAAATCAACGATGAACGTCACCCAATCCGACGCCGGGAAAGATAACCCAGTCTTTCATAAACCCATTTCACCCTTTTCCCCAATTTCAGTCGTCTCCCACCCATAACAGTGCTCCTTGAAACCCAAAACTGATTTAGGCTGAGCTCAAAAACCAGAAGCAACGTTGCAGAAACGAATCCCACTCTCTAAGGTGAGTGTTCTCAATTTTTTTTTTCACTATTTTCTATGATGTCTTGTTCGAAATTCATTTCTTGTTAATGGGTTTCTTTTAATTTGCTGGAATTACTTCATTTGATTTGATAGAGTGTAAGTTCAATCCTCTGTATTCATTTGCTGGAATTTCACTTCTTGTTAATGGGGATTTGATGATTTTCAAGTATGGCTTTTTAGATTGTTTTATAATTTGATTTTGCTGGATTTGTAGTTATTTATAGTGTGTGTGATACATATTTGTTTATATCCCACAAAAGAACTTTTTTTTTTTTTCCTCTTCGATTAATATACCCAACAAAAAGACAGCTTATTTAGCCTTGTCTGCTTGAGAAAGAAAGAATTCACTTTTTTTTTGCTGAAAGATACTAGGATTTCTTACATGTTTTTTTGCTGAATCATACGGACTGAATCATTCATTCTTCTTCTTCTTTTTTTTGTTTTTTTTCTTTATTAATGAGCCAATATTCACGAAATTTAAAAAAAGAACTAAAAAAAAAAAGAGTTTACTGGAGACTAAAAAAAGGGTTGATTTTTGCTGTCAAAGTTTACCCTTTTTTGTGGTCACAAGATTTCTTTGGTGTTCATGTTACATTGTAGAAACTACTGAAGTGTGAGACCTCTAATATATAACTTCCACATTGATTTCTGTATTGGAGCTTCTGGTGTTTCATTTTTATGAGTTGGAGAATGAATGAAAGAATGAATGAAATTATAATATGTTGGAGATTGTTAAGGATAAGATTTGCTAGCTAAAATAGTGGTGCTATGTAGTTGTGTTTTACCTGCATAATTGCTGCTGCATAATGCTGCCGTGTAGCTGTAATGTAGCTACATAACATTCAAATATATGTATAATCTGATCTGTGTGGCAGCTGTATACAACTATTTCAGCACCTGATTTGAATTGTAACAAAGTTTAGATTGAGATATGATGAGATAGGATAGGGTAGAGTTATTTATATTTTTTGAACTTCTTGTATTTGAATTTCATATAGCTGTACAACTCTATAAATGATAAGTCCCAAATCAGATTGGTTTTGGGTTTGCAAATTATATCAGATAGTTATTATCTTTATAGAGATTGAATGCGATTTCTCATATCTCCTAGGCAACCAGTTAGGGTGTCTAAAAGTAGAGGATCTGGACTTGCATATCTTTGGGGAATGTGATTTTTTAGATTCATAACCACAATTTAATTGATGAACATTGTTTTGCAGCTAGTTTTATGGATAATGTAACTTTAAAGAATAACTGTGTCTGATTGTTTGGGCTATGCTAGTGTTATGGATTATGTAACTCACCCTTGCATTAATTTCAAACATGGCATTTTGAGGTTAATATGAGCATCATTTTTGCGACAGGACAGTATACATCACCCTAAGTGATGCAGGAAACAATGGGCCTAAGGCCAGCCCCTGATATTGAGCCTTGGCTCAGCTGCCACATTTTGGTAAAACTAAATTAGTGCACCAGAACAGAGGAGGGCAGTGGACCTTACATCTTAGTTTTAGTGGATATGTGAGGTTTGTCAATCCCAAAGTCATCCTCCACCAAGCCAACGCAACATCTATTGCCAAGAATTACGAATGTCAGAAACAAGTAACTATTTCTCCAGTTCTGATGGCCATTTTTGTGACGTGGAGAACTGCAGAATTAGGACGTCCCTGAAACTTCATACATTTGGTAGGAGGTTTTATAGTTGTCGCTATTGGTCACCAGTAAGTACCATATCCCAATACTGGCAAAATATTTGTATTGTGCGTTAAAGAACCAATTCGTTATATTTCTATTTATGTGTTGTATTGTATTGTGCAGGATGATGACCGTGCATGCAAGTTCTTTAGGTGGTTAGATACCAGCATTTGTTGTACGCGTGGTGCAGCAGTAGCACCTATAGTTATTGCCAAATTCAACCGATTGGAGCATGCGGTGGAAGTTGCCAATGAAGAGTCGAAGCAAGCACATGCCTTGACAGCTGCAGCATTGGAAAGGGAGCGAGTTGCAAAACGAAAGTTTGAAAGAGCCAAGGTTGCACGCATGATTTCTGAAGATAAAGCAAAGAAGTTGACAATAGCTTTAGTAGTCTTGGGGGTCATGTTTCTAGTATTGCTTATTTTGTCTACTAGGTTTGGGGAAGTCAAAATCAGGCAGATGTGTCTACCATAATGGGATGTATATGTACGTAATAACTGCAAGTTGTATTATTACATTTGTGTTGTATGTTAATTGTACTATTGCAAGTCAGTTTATGATATGTATGTAGTTGTACTTTTTAAAACAATGTGGAGACGTTTGATGGAGATAATGTTATTGCTAAGTTTAAAGAAGATTGTAAATTTTGTTGTTGTATATATGTGTCTATATATATATACACAATTGGCCAGCCATTGATAGATTGGATTCTTGGTGTCTCACAAAAAGTGAGAGCTTTTTTTTTTTTTTTGTACAAATTCCTCATAGTTTACTGTTTCAATCTTAAAATCCATTGAATTTACTATAATATTCAGATTAGATTGGACTCTATTCAGAAGTCTCTTGTAACCAAGAAATCTATTGTTGTAATACTGATGAGTTTCACATATAACGATACATACAACTTCATAAATCCAAGGTTTTACAATCAAGTACCTGTGAGCTATTCATTTCTGCTTGACAACAACAAAAAAACCATAATACAAAATGCTATTACATTGAAGTTTGTGAACCATCAGTTATGGTCCATACATATCGATTCTGTGATATAGTCCCGAACCTCTTTCATCTCATCTGAATCCAAGTAAGAGACCACATCTCCCACTTGATCATAATGACCGCCCTCACTACCTGTATATGTGTCCCGTGCATAACGCGAATGTCGAACGTCATTGTCGTCATGTATTCTAATAAAGTTGTGAAGAACCATTGTAGCAACAATAATTTTATTTTGAGTGCGTATACTGAAGCCTGGCATACATCTCAAAATTTTCCATCTATTCTTCCAAACTCCAAAAGTTCGTTCTATGACCGAACAAAGTGATGAATGGAGATAATTAAATCTCTCCTCTGAACGATGCAGCTGTGAACCTCTTTGAAAATCGGGGATGTGGTACCGCTCTCCCTTATATGGTGCAAGGAACCCTGGCTTCATCGGGTACCCTGAATCAACAAGATAATATTTTCCTGCAAACGAACACGTTTATTATATTAGAATTTTCACTACGTAATACATACTTTAATACTGTAATTAAATTGCATATTTACAAACCAGGTGGAGCTTTTGGAAAGTTATTTCTCTCATTATTCAGGCAATTTAAAAAGATCTTGGTATCATGCGCTGAACCTTCCCATCCCACACACGCGAATGTGAATTTCATGTCAAAATCACATGCGCACATGCAATTTACTGTTGTGACCCATTTCCTTCCTCTATATGGGTGTTGCTTCTTTTCTGGTAAGAGCACGGGGACGTGAACCCCATCAATGGCACCAATGCAACCCTAATAATTGCCACAAAAATGCCATGTCAAAATGAAATACATGGTATGTCCATACAGATAACAGGAATACAATGATGTCAAGATACCAAATTCACAAAGTACCATGAAATGTGGCCAATATCGATCTGACCCCTGAATATGTGATGGTACGGTACAAAATGTAGGATCATCAGGCTTGATAATGTCTGGTGCCATAACCGTGGCTAACAAGGTAATTACCGTGGACACATGTCGATGCACTGTCTCACCAGAATGTTGAAATCTATCCTGCATCATTCTGTTACCCATGCCATTACCAAGTACCACCAATGCCATTGCCACTGACTCCTCCAAGCAAACTCTTTTGGTACCGTCATATCCATACCGAGTGCGCAATGTATGACACAACTGTCGAAACACATGACTTGACATTCTAAACACATTGTGACATTTCTTCTCATTTCCATTTAATGTATACTTTACCCATTCATACCCTGTTTGTATATTCGTATGCATTGGTACTTTGGTCATATAAGTCTCTATATAAGCTATGACACTTGCACACCCAGCTATATATGCTGCAAGTACAATGTCGTCGCTAATATCAAAGACTGTGTCCCTGCATATGTTACCAACTTTAATTGCATGTACAAAATCTGGAGTGATACAATAATATGTACCCCAAAAAACAACTTATTGGTATAGAAACTTACTGGTACTGGGAATCAGATGAGTCGTTTACCAAATTCATCCTTTTGAATACCTTGAGACTTTTTTCTTTTTATGTTTGTGGAAAGCCAATACACACATATTCAGCAATCACCTTGACATGATTTCATACGGACACTGACACAGGTACAACTATTTCATTTGGGTAACAAATAAAAGAAGAAAATATTAGCAACTGAAAGAATTCAATGGCTACATGTGATCTAAAAAATTTATCAGCATACCCTTGTTCACCTTCACAACAAACTACTGCATTGGAAAGATGTACATGCAATTCCTAACAAAAATAAAACCACACACACAAACAATTAAAACAAAGGCACGAAACTCATCTGGTACTGTTCACGGGCTGTGTGAACAGTACCCGTGAACAGTACCATAAAAGCTGTTAGGGTGCTGTTGCACCCAAAAATAAAAAGAAGAAAAAAAAAAAAAAGCAAAAAATCGTAAGCAACAAAATAAGCAAAAAAGAAGATAAATTGGAAAGGCATAAAACTCTTCGGTACTGTTCACGGGCTGTGTGAACAGTACCCGTGAACAGTACCGTATAAGCTGTTGGGTGCAGTTGCACCCAAGAATAAAAAGAAAAAAATAAAAATAAAAAGCTTGCGCATTGGAAAGATCTACAACAAACTATTGCATTGAAAATATGTACATGCAGTTTCAAACAAAAAAAACCACACACACAAACAATTAAAACAAAGGCAAGACTTCATTATATGTTGAAATTTTCTATTGATAATGTTTCAATATATGCATAACATGTTTTAACTGATCCTATTGATAGGACTTCGATATATGTTGAAACTTCCTATTTTGCACTAAATTCCTAATAGTTTTTTTATCACACTGGAACTTTGTCTCATCACATTTTCAATCACACACTTGCTTTGCAAAAATATTAAATGATAAGCTTTACATGTCAGATTGGCACTATTGCTCAATATGCCATAAATCCCCAAAGTTTCAGTACTTTTGCTGTTCTTATGCCATATGTGAGTGCTGCATGAATAAAGAAAAGAAAAAGTTTGCTGTTCTTATCCCCAAAGTTTTTGTTTAGGGTGCTTTTGCACCCCAACAAAAAAGAATGAGTACAAGAAAAAAAAAAGCAAAAACTGATAAGCAAAGAAATAAGCAAAAAGAGGATAACAGACATTGGTATTAAACTCACGTTATACTGTTCACGGGCTGTGTGAACAGTACCCGTGAACAGTACCAGGGAAGCTATTGGGTGCTTTTGCACCCAAAAAAAAAAAAAAAAAAAACAAAAACAAAAACAAAAACTCATAACCAAAAAGAGGATAACTGAAGATATGTATTAAGCTCATCTGGTACTGTTCACGGGCTGTGTGAACAGTACCCGTGAACAGTACCATATAACCTGTTAGGGTGCTGTTGCACCCAAAAATAAAAATAAAAATAAGAGGATAAATTGGGTTGCCTGATCCTTTTGTGCATTGGAAAGATCTACAACAAACTATTGCATTGAACAGATGTACATGCAGTTTCAAACAAAAAAAACCACACACACAAACAATTAAAACAAAGGCAAGACTTCATTATATGTTGAAATTTTCTATTGATAATGTTTCAATATATGCATAACATGTTTTAACTGATCCTATTGATAGGACTTCGATATATGTTGAAACTTCCTATTTTGCACTAAATTCCTAATAGTTTTTTTATCACACTGGAACTTTGTCTCATCACATTTTCAATCACACACTTGCTTTGCAAAAATATTAAATGATAAGCTTTACATGTCAGATTGGCACTATTGCTCAATATGCCATAAATCCCCAAAGTTTCAGTGCTTTTGCTGTTCTTATGCCATATGTGAGTGCTGCATGAATAAAGAAAAAAAAAAGTTTGCTGTTCTTATCCCCAAAAAAAAAGAATGAGTACAAGGAAAAAAAGCAAAAACTGATAAGCAAAGAAATAAGCAAAAAGAGGATAACAGACATTGGTATTAAACTCACCTTGTACTGTTCACGGGCTGTGTGAACAGTACCCGGTACCAGAGAAGGTATTGGGTGCTTTTGCACCCAAAAAAAAAAAAAAAACAAAACAAAACGAAAACTCATAAACAAAAAGAGGGTAATTGGAGATATGTATTAAGCTCATCTGGAACTGATCATGGGCTGTGTGAACAGTACCCATAAACAGTACCAGAGAAGCTGCTGGGTGCTTTTGCACCCAAAAAAAAAAGAAAAAAACAAACACTCATAAGCAAAAAAATAAGAAAAAAGAGAGTAATTGGAGATATGTATTAAACTCAGCTGGTACTGTTCACAGGCTGTGTGAATAGTACCAGAGAAGCTGTTAGGGTGCTTTTGCACCCAAAAAAAAATAAGACAAAAAAAACATAAACTCATAAGCAAAAAATTAAGCAAAAAGAGGATAAATTGGAGAGGTATAAAACTCATATGGTACACAGTGCACATACACAGAATCCTGAAAAACAAGGCCACTCAAATATAAATAAAGAATCTATCCAACAATTTATCTAATTTTTAGGACCCCTTCAACTTTCCCAAATAAACCATATTGAACTACTAAACTATTTTGATGCCATAAAAAAACACCACAAGTAACAAGTAAGCATGCAAAAGATGACAATTAGTAACCATTGTTTTACATACACACCTATGGCAAGCATATAGTTTGTGCCAATACAAAAGTCTGAAAAAAAAAAAAAAAAAAAGAGTGCAAGAGGTACATAAAAATAATCTGATCGCTACAACACCAAGAGGTACATAAGGATAAGCAACTAGGGATGTAGACAAGCCCCTTTCCTTCAGAGAACATGAAACTGAGGGTTCATTTCGTACTGCTTCTCTAGCCACCTCAGCTGGACCTCCTTCCTCTCAACATTAGCTGCAAACATGTTCCTACCATCTACGTTATTCATGAAGAAGAAGGTGCTGAACATATGAAGACGATCACCCGCTTGCACCCCAGGAAGAGTTAACACCATGTCCATAATTGCTTGCATCTCATTAGCTGCTGTGGTGCGAAATGGTGTACTGTGCGTACTTATGCTTCTACTTTCAACAATAACATCTGACATGCTCTTCAAAGAGTCAGACATCTCTTGCATGGTTGAACGCTTCTTTCTTGGTTTCTTGCCAAGTCCCCTAAAAAGTTGAACACCGCTTGCCAGGCCCTTTCCCTTATTCACTGCTGGTCTTGCTCTAGACGATGCTGGCCCTTCAACTTCCATTGGGTCAACTGAGTTCGCAGAGGGTTCACATTGGGGGTCAACAAATTCTTTGCTATCAGCGGAGTCCCCAGACCCTTCGGTGCAATCATTTGGTATTTTACCACTTGTGCAGAACGCATATTTTCCCGTTGCAACCGTGCCTTCAAACATGATTTCCATGGACTTAATATTCGGCAATGGTTTGTTTTTATAAGTTGCCGCCTTGGGACATGCCTACATGTGGACAACCGGTAGTTAGAACACAATATTAGTTGTAGACAACTGAGTATTTCACAATGATGTAAAGTGAACTAACCTGAATCTTTCGGGTCCACCACTCATCAGTCATGTGAATAACCCCAGTTACAGGATCATAACCTAACCCAGTCTCACTAAAACACTCCTTCCAAGTCTTCCAACACTTTCTCAGATGATCCCATTTGTTTTTAAACTGCGTGGGAGTCACCACTTTTCCCATTTCACCTAACTGCGCAATCACTTCATCAACCCCTTCCTTTCTCAAAAATCCATTATGCTTCTGGCCGTCTAGGACTTGGGCAGCAGACAAATCACAATAAGCTTTTAATTCTTTAGGATTTTTCCACCCAGTTCTAACCCCATCACCATCAGCCTTCGGTTTCCCATCACCATCAGCCTTCTGTTTCCCATTACCATCAGCCTTCGGTTTCCCCTTACCCATTTTTGTTACAACTTCCTTCTATACCCATTAAGACATTCCAACAAACAATTTATATGCATATCATAATCAGTTACCATGGCCACATGCAAAATGCAAAAAGTAAACTAACATATATGATAGTCCAACTACAACAGAGGCAGCTCCTTGAAACACCCAAAATTAGACGAATGAGAGAGTAACCCACATACTAATTTCATGGAAAACACAAAAATCACAGACAAACGTTGAACTAAAATTACACACAAACGTTGAGCACAAACCCACAGATTGAATAATAGTCCAACTACAACAGAGGCAGCTCCTTGAAACACCCAAAATTAGACGAATGAGAGAGTAACCCACATACTAATTTCATGGAAAACACAAAAATCACACACAAACGTTTAACTAAAATTACACACAAACGTTGAACACAAAACCACAGATTGAAGTGTGTTCATGGAAAACAATATAATTAGACAGCAATAGATCATAGAGTATGAAAAGTTAGACAGAACAGTACCCGTGAATGCAGAGACCTAGAGTGGCGGCAGCGACGTCCCAAGCGGAGAGAAGCTGAGCTCGTGCGAATCACTCTGGGATGGCTTCCTTTGTTCCGTGTGGGATTGTAGTTACCCTGTTTCAGCTCTTCTATTGATGGTTTATTGCGAGATGGTGGGTAGGTGCGCTTCATTGAAGACGATGAGGACGGGGCATTGATGAAAATTGAAGACATCTGTGCCGGGTAGTTGAGAGGAAGAAACGGAATGCACAAAATTAGCCGTTGGGGAGAACGTTATGCTTGGGTCAGGACAGTGTTGTGAACTACAGCTGAATGGGTTCGTTGAATATGTTTTCTGTTAATGCTCTGGAGTTTATTGATGAAACGGTGCGTTTTTCCTTGTGGTCAGCACAGACGGACAGCGTTCCAGCGTTTTTAAATGAAACGGTGCGCATTGTTTTTCATTTCGCGTTTCAGCGTTTTGGAGCCACGTTTTACTGTAGCTGGGTCCCACGTTTTTCCAAAACGCAAACGCAGATTGGGCATAAAACGCCCAATCCAAACGCAACCTTTAGAAAACTGAAATGATTTGAAAAAATTTTAAAGTTCATTTTTACATTTTATCCTAAATAATATTATATATAAAAGTATTAGTTGGAATTTGGAAATAATAAAGACTTTTATTGACTTTGTCACCTTGAGAAACCGCCTTTGGAATCTCTGACTCTCAGCCAATCGTACCAGTCTCTATTATCTTTGTAACTTTTTCTGATTTGTTCATTTTTATGGTTTTTGACTTTTTTCTCGATCAAAAAATGTGGGCTAAGTAAAAAACATTATAAAGACTATCACTGTCTTTCATTATTATCAGCTCCTATCTAGGGTTATATATATTTTAGCCCACCTCGGACTCATTAGGTTTTTCAATTTTTTGTTCAAAGCTAGGATCTTTCTTCGACTCTCATCCTGTTTTTTCAACCCCTATAACCTTAATTGCATCGAATTATTTGATTAGGCTCATGATTTGAATCATGGGTATAGTTCGTTTGGTTTAAGGTTGTCTTGGTAACCGGTAAGCATTTTTCTTTTCTTGTTGAAAAATCTGTGTTTTTTTTTTTTTTTTTTTTGGTTGCCTTGAATTAAGTACCTGTTAGTGTTTGTTGCTATGAAATATCATCTGGGTTTCGACTGAAATGGTGGAATTCATCGTGGTTGTCTCTTTTGGTTTGTAGGGTTTTTGATTGATTTCTTGGTTTAGACGTCTAGTTGTGGAAAATGGTATTTGGGTATTCCTTAGTGGATTGATTGTGGTGATTTGTATCTGTTCAGAACTGAAATTTGCCATCCGGGTATTTGCTAATTGACATCAAAAAGGAAAATTGGGCTCAAAATTTCATCTGGGTCAAGTTCAAAAATCATAAATTGGGAACCTTTTGACTAGATTTAGCATCTCTAAAGTGGTGATTTGTTAACAATTTCGATATGGTAATGGACGACGGAGAGCTTGATTTCTCGAACAATCAAGATGTGTTGGACATGGGGGAGCTTCCAAGCAGTTGCTCGATGGATAGTTTCTTCGATGATTTACTTAAGGAAACTCATGCTTGCACTCACACTCACACTTGCAATCCACCAGGACCTGATTTTTCTCAGCATACGCATACTTGTTTTCATGTGCACACTAAAATTTTGCCTTCTCAAAGTGAGGAAAAGGTTGCTTCAGATGATACCGCAGAGTCCACTGAAAAGAAAGGGAAGAAACGTCCGTTAGGAAACCGGGAAGCAGTTCGCAAGTACCGTGAGAAGAAGAAGGCCCGAACTGCGTCGCTGGAGGATGAAGTTGTAAGATTGAGAGCATTGAATCAGCAATTGATGAAGAAGTTGCAGGGTCAATCTGCATTGGAAGCAGAGATTGCAAGGCTGAAGTGTTTGCTTGTGGACATTCGGGGAAGGATTGAAGGCGAGATTGGATCATTTCCTTATCAAAAACCAGTCAATCCAAACTTGCCTAGTTCAAACATGCCCAACGCATATGTGATGAACCCCTGTAACGTGCAATGTGATGAACAAGTCTATTGTCTTCATCCAGGTGTGGATGGCAATAGTGGAGAAGGTGTTTCATTCAACGGGCAAGGCTATAGTGGTTGTGAATTTGAGAATCTTCAGTGTTTAGTGAATCAGAATCCGGTATCCAAGGAGCTTCCTGATTCTGGTGTTGGAAATGTGGCATCCGATGTCAATTCCTCTGGTACAAATAAGAGGAAAGGTGAATTTTGAGTGCTGTGCCCCTTTTGTTTATTTGAAATTGAATATAGTGATTAACTTGCACTTTATGTCATATTTTTATTGATTAATTTCTTTAGCAAAGTGTTTGTGATGTGGAACTTGTTGCTTGTCTCATTAGCAGGATTGTCATGATGCAAATTATCAACACTGATAGCAATATAGCATATCTGTTTTATGTGGAGCATGCCCTTTTTTTTTCCTTGTTAGGAGTATTGAGCTTATTATTGTGGCAATGATTGGTGGTTAAGTTATATAGCTGTATTGGATTTATGCCTTTGCCATAAAATAAGTTGTATTCTAAGTGGTTGCTTTGATATGGGACTGTGAATAAGTACTACTGGTCTTGTTTCAACTTAGTAGTTCATCTTATTGTTTTCTTTCTTTCATTTGTTGGAATGTATTATGGTTGCATTAGGAGATATGTTCTGAGGTAGTGTTTGGCATTGGCATTACAAGAATTCATAACAAAAGGCAATGCTCCTCTTCCCTCACCACCCCCCCCCCCCCCCCCAAACAACAAAAAAAAACACAAAAAAGAGAGCATGTGTGTTTAAGGTGCGAAGATAATTACTCAACAAACTAGCAAATGATTCATGGTTGGACTAGCTGTCCCCAGGCAGATTGGGTCTCTCCTAAGAGAGTTTGAGGATATTTTTTTTGTGAGAATGAGATTGTGATACACACAAAATGCAGCCCCTGCAATGATGAACTATCCAGGTTAGCTACATGAGCCCTTTCTGCCATTTAGCGATTTCTGGGGTTAGATTCTCTATGTTATTTTATTGGAAACTGTAGGATTGGGCTTGGTTGAATCAGTTAAGAAGTAAGTCATAACGTGAGCCTCACTTGATATATACACGTACTTTTATACTTAATTGATATGTCAATTGCAATGTAGTTTTGTTTACTTTTGTTTACTTTGAGATTCTTGTAGTTGGTTTTGAACTTCTACAAGATTCAAACTTGAAAGAGTATTTCTGTGCACAAAATCACATTCTCAATTTTTTATATTTATATTTCATAATTTTTTTCCCTCTTTGTATTGAATATTAAAATTTTGAAGTTGTCTTTCGTGCATGTCTTACCATGTGGTAAATATTGTACTTCATGCACTTAAAAAAGAAGTATCTATGTGATGTCTCATCCAAACTCAAGCAACCACATGACCTATAATATACTCAAGTTTTTGCAATACATTTGGGGGAATTGGATTTATTGCAGATAGTTTGCTTAAATTTTTTTCAGTATTGTACTTGAGTTAAAATGCATTGAACGTACCTAGTTTAAGCCTAGGAAGTAGGAAGAGAAGGCCCATTTGTTTATGTTCATGTGAAAATGAGAGAAAGGTGTGGAGGTTTTATAATATTGTTTCCAGTGGAGATTGACAAAGTGCAGACATATTGGAGATCAGCTTATCTTAATAATAGTATATGTTCATATGTATAAATATATGTATGAGATTGCAGTGTTTTCAATCATACAATCTAGTTTTTTTGCATTGCTTATGATCTTGTTTTTTCCGTATTGATCAACAAATTAATGCACTTTAACACAATGTTAGGATTTGTACAACTTATTGCTTTTTAGCCTTTTATGACCCTGATTATTATGGTATTTATTTTATTAGGAGGGGCTCGCAAAGCAACAGCAAATTGAAGGGCTGATTAGTTGGCAATGTCTTTATGCTCAGGGGTACATATAGTGTTCCAATAAGTATTTTTGTTGAACTGCAGCAGCAACTCTCCTCAGGTCGTTTTGATATTTTGTTATTTTAATTCTTCTTTTAAAAAAGTCTGTTTTATCATAACCCACTGTTGGGTTTGTGGAGCTACCATGGGTTATCTATATCAAGCACAAGTTTTTCTGTACTTGCTGCTATCTCAGCTGGTGTGTCAGTTTATGATATATAGTCTATTTTAATGTTTTGTAAAGCGAAGAGCTTAGTTGATGTGTAGTTGGTGGAACTTATGGCAGAGCCCAACTTTATGGTTTTCTATGAAGTTGAAATGCCTTTTAGTCTCAACCTTCATATTCTATACCGCTACACATAAACCAGTTAAATGAACTGCCATCATTTCATGTTGCGCCTTTTCTTTTGATTTTTGTCTTTGTTCCTTTGGGTGGATGTTTACAGCAATGTTCTTCATATCTAAACCTTTTGAATTCTTGATTGCTGAATTACAGAAATTAGGGAGATGGGATGCCTTTCATCTTTCAATACTATGAGCTGTGAACAGGTGAGAGAACATATCTCACATTGTGTGATCCATACTCATGATTTGTGTGGAAGGGTAGAATCATCATGCAATGTTTCTAGTATTTGTTATTCTGGTCTTAACTTTGCAACTTTATAACATAAGAAGTTTTTTCTTGACAAAAGAATGCCAGATTTCCATCGAAGAAAGCATTGTCTTCTAACTGAAGTTTTGAAAAGGTGTTAATGTCGTCCATGAGTTGTGACAAACTATTGGGTAAATTGCTCAGTGTGCTGTCTTTAATTGATGCAACTGGCCACTGCAACTACCAACCAATGGGACTCTCTTTCACATCATTAGGGTGAGAAATGAAGATGGCAAGGACGATATATACGGGCTCATCGCCTTTTGATGGTCATCTCCTTAAATGAAGAGCCCGTTTGGTAATGTTGTTTTGGTAACATTGTTTAAGTGTTGTGAGAATACGTGTAGGTGAAAAAGTATTGTAGAAATACGTGTTGTTTAAACAACACAACCAAACAAGCCCGAAATATCTTTTAGGTTGCAAACTTTTTGAACAGATCCTGAATTCATTTGGCAAATTTCAGCTTGGTTTTTCTATAGTCATACTTAAGGAGGCAAAAGAGTAGAACATATATGTTGGTAGGATGAGTTCTTTCCAGTTTGTACCTTTTTATGGTTAACTATTGCGTACTCATAATAAGAACTCCAAGTTACAACTATTTTTGATACATTAGGTATGAATATCCGGTTGTGTGGATTTCATGTCGATTGAGTCATGAGGGAAGCCCTTCTTCTAACTATTGCTAAATAGTCAGTTTGAACTTTGAAGCCATAACAAACTAGAACTATAAGAAACCTTTCTATTAAGTTTGAAGCCATAGATAATATATGTTCAGTATGCATGAAATAATTATTGTTTTTCTAACAAGGATTTACTGATAATCGCTGGAGAAAGAAAAAACAAGCCTTAAACGATCCCAGTGGGAGCACAAGGGCACTGCAAAAACCCATAACAAGAGGATGTAAATCAAAAGAACATTTAGGGTTGTCATTACAGTTTGGAAACCCAAGATGTTCTGACCAAAAAGACACAGCATCCAAGATGGTTCTAATCTAACAATGTTACCGCATGACAATTTATATATGAGGACCCCAGAATCTACTAGATTTTCAAGTCTGGTGATTATTTCAAGCAAAAAGTTGAATATGGTTTCCACCATGGTTGGTAAAATCGCGATCTGAATTGTAGAATCATACGATTTTATGATTCTCTCTTATCAAAATGTTTAGGATTGCACTATGATCATAAAACTGGTAGGATTGGGATCCTACCAATCCTACCAAAAACATAAATTTTTGGTTTTTTTTTTTTTTTGATAAATTTTTTGTTTTGATGAAGTTTTAAGGGTTATTATTTTTTCATGTTGTGATGGTATGACTTTTTATTTTATTTTTTATAAAATTATGTTAACTTAAGCAAATATTTTCTAGTTTTTAGTTCACTTGTTATCAAAATGAAGGAATGTTTCATCATTTCTAAATGGAGAATTTGATGTTGGCTTTGTAGCATTTTAAGTTATAATGTTGTTAAATTTGTTTGATCAATATATTAATTTGTGTTCTAATATTACTAAAATATATATATTTTTTTTATATATATATTTATCAATTATGTTTGTATTTGTATATTGATTGATTGATTTTTTTTAACATACTTTTTAATTGTTGCTAAGTGGAATAACTTGAATAGTTGAGTGTGAAATTGTATCTTGATGTCTTTTGCAGCTCTAGTATACAAATATATAATGTTTACATAGATAATAAAATGGATGATGATGATTAAGAATTTAAGACAGTAGTTATAAGAACCTTAAAATTGGAATAATTAAATGTTCGCTTCACCTTAATATTGATCTTGTTTTTGAATTTCATATTGTAGTTAGCTAGTATCCATTTGCTAACTTGTTTTGGATTTCAAACTTGGAACTTAGAACTTAGAAAATATTTTCCATATGTTTTGATAAATATTTTGATATTTGGTTGCTAATTAAACATTTATTGAACTTTTTAGATACATTGGGTCAAAATTTAAATATTATTGTTTCGTTAGTATAGATTTAGCGATGTATGACATGCAAATTACATCATATGATGCAAATCTTAGTTTTTTTATAAATGAATTTATAATTTTCGTGATTATTCAACATACAAAGTTGTTATCAATATGTTTTTTGCTTTAAATTTGAAAATATGTAGGATCTCACGATTCACGATCTGATCCTACGATCTACGATCCCACCTACCTTCAATGATTGTACGTAGGATCCCGATTTTAACAATCTTGATTTTCACGTAAACCTCATAACTTCAGGTGAAAGATTGCCTATTCCACCTAAACCTCAAGGTGAAAGATTGACTTTAGAGCAATGGACCACATCCACGGTTAGTCATCAGCAGCTTGCATGTCATCATCGTCTTCTCAATATAAACTCTCAGCCATTTGCCAGACCTGATCAGTCTCATCATCACCTACACTCTCAATGACCCATGGCTGATATTTGTTCCACGAGAAATCTGATATTTTTGCCTTGTGATCCCATGGGAAAATAGAAGCTCTGGAGGACCATCATCAGCATCTCCCTCTTAACTGTTCATCTCCAATCCTAAAGGCATTACGCAACAATTAGACAAGGCAAAACATTCATTGTGTGCAAAAGTCTAAAAAATATATAAATCTGAACTTACACTTCAAAAATAAGAGGACACCATAACTTTAATGCTTTTCTGTAAAATACCTATCAAGAAATAGCTTCCCAAAGTTTCATTTTTTAAGTTTTTGGAAATGGAAAAATTTTTCTCCAAAGCAAGTTGGAGGAGTTCTCCAACCCATTATGTAGAGATTTGTAAGACTATCCACATGTCTTAAATTGCATGAATTATGAATTGAATCTAAACAAGTCACAAGACCAATGGTTCACGTGGATGGTCTTGTTAATAGCCAAACAGTGGGTCAAACCAGTTTGGAGGAAAATTTTGTCGTGTTTGGCATTAATACAAAAGCACCTCAATAATGAAAGAAAAGATTAATATTTGCTAAAAAAAATCCAAACTTGCTTCTAAATTATCATTATGCATGGTTGAATGTATACTAATCATGATTTATAGATTATGATAAGGGAAGTGTCAAGCATCAAACTAGACAGAGATGATATGCAAGAAAATTAAATTAAAGAGAATTTTATGATTCCACTTCTTTAGTAGCAACAAAGTTCGTGAATCAGAAAGATTTATGTGGGGAAAAGCATGTGGAGAAAAGTAAGATACACATCAAATCTGCTCTGCTGTAAAAATCTTGAGTGGAATTAAGGTAAAGAAGCAGAACAAAGTGGGCATTGGTAAATTCTCATTCTTATTTCCTACATACAAACAAATATATAAACCACCAGGATTAATTTCATTAGCCTAGCTCTTTTTTCAAAAACAAAAATCAATAATATCTTTTACTCAGATATTGAAGCAAATAGCATAGTAAACTTAAAATAAGAGTTAAGATACTACTTCCCTTCTGCAAAACAAAAATTTGAAACAATGGAATGAGAACACACAGTGCGTGAGGTTAATCTCACAATGGGTAGGTTCAACACATTTGGCCCTAATGCAAGTAACATATGTACAGGCATACATTCCTACATGTGTACATATTTATACATCATATGCAGTGACATTTCTCAGATAAATAATTATAATGACCCAACAGGCACCCAAAACCAACAATTCATTTCAAGATGGTGACGGATGCTAATTAATTAAACAAGACCTTAACTTTAACTGCTTAAACCAGGCTTCAAATTTTGGGGTTCTGCCATTAAACTCTATTTAGCCCTGCAGCTCCACTACACTAAAAATTTTTAATTCTGACACCAAGAGATCCGCCAGAGTCATATATATATCACTCTGGATTACAAGGATGGTTTACTAGTGTTATATGAACAGAGTGCACTAAAAAAAAAAAAAAAAAAGACTTATACGCATATATGCCACATTGAATCATCTTAAATCATTTTCTCATTACTCTGCCACAAAAACACAGCTGCAAGAATTTTTAAATTGCATTGCTAAACCAAAAGGTCATATTAAGTATTAACAACCAAATATTAATGATTTTTTTATCTATGGCTGGCCAGTAAGTGTTCTTAGAAATGTCAGCAGCATCAACATCTGCTAAGATAGACAATTTGCACAACTTCATGATTTTGTGCTGCAAAAAACCTCTAAATTTATAAACACCATTTATTTACTTGCATATTTAAGGATTTTGATGATTAACTCCTGCAGGTATTATTGTTATTCTGTAAATAATTCTACTCAAAAGAATAAGAGAAAGAGAGAGAGAATGAACTTCTTTAATTTTAGATAAATCACTACCAAATACCCACTCCATTTACATATTAATCACCCAAATAATTGACAAAGTACCTTGTACAAAGCTAAATCATAATTCAAGTGTCACACTCACTGAATAGACGATGGGTTTAAAATCTTTCATATGAATTATACACACTTATCAGTCAGGCACACAGAGACAGAGACAGAGGGAGAGGTTCGTGAGCTAAGGATAATATTATGTAATTGGGGTTTGGAATTTTGGATTTGAAGGGAGTGGAGAAGCAATATTCACTAATCGCTGCACTCTCTGCTTTAAACTGTAAACAGTCAGGAAATTGCAAACGCCAAAGCATGCAAAGAAAAAGTCCATATCTCTATAATCTGGCAAGCCCAGCAACTAGGAAAAATTAAAGGAAAATAACAAAAAGGTTGTCAAATTTCACAATCATAATCAATTAAAACAACCACATATAGTGCTCAACCCCCACACATCATATCAATTTTCAACAAAGAGAAAAATTGAATCATCAAAGAAAGACATCTACTAGAATGAAAATCTAAAGTTTACAATACAGCAAAATCACATCATCAGGAAAAAAAAAATCAAAACATGTAAGCACCTAAGGTAAACATCACATCTGCAGAGGAGGAGCCACTTCCATCAACGGCTAACACTATGGCAGCAACACATTATCCCAGAGGGAATAAACTTCATTCAGGGGATACTTTTGGACAGAGATAATAGAAATACTCAACTTCAACTTGTGGAGTTGATCATCTTCTTCTTCTTCTTCTTCTTCTTCGTCGTCATCATCATCAGATAATATTGGTGATGATGTTGGTTCAATGTTAACTATGAGACAATAAAGGTAACTAGTAGTAGGAGAAGAAGAGTAGGCGTGCAAGAGAAGGCAGAAAATGTGATCACGTAAATGGAGCAAACGAGGTGAACGGTCAAAAGATCGGGGACCTTCATGCTTCCCAAAAAGTGGGCGAGTGTTGAGACGTCCAAGGAGCCACACATCCTTGTCTAGATCATAAGCTTGTACATAGAAAAGATATAATTCGTGCGAGTCTTGAGAGACAGCACCCCAATAGAGAGTAGTACCAACAGCTACAGCTCTTCTATCATCAGAAGGAGGAAAGCAACCATACAATTTGCGCTTTAGGGGCTTAAGTGTTGTCCAACATCGAGTCACGACATCGAAAGCATATAATGTAAAAAAGTAAAGGTTATCATCATCGTTAACAAAGTGTTTAGCCAAAAGAATCTCCTTCTTGGATTCAAGAACCGCGCAAGTAAAATCATTGTGACGAATTTGATGACAAGATGGTGGAGGAGACGGAGGATTAGGCAAGGATTCCCATGTCGCTGAGTCGGGATCAAAAACCTCCATCCACCCACATTCAGATGGTGGAGAATCAGTAAGAAGAGAATCTAAAGCATACAACTTGCCATCCAAAACCAGTGTTTGAGGATCCCATCTAGAAACATTCATGTTAGAACCGCGTTTCCAACCATCACTAGGAGAGTTAAGGTCTAGTCTCCAAGACACGATGCTATCTTCGGAAGAATTAGAAAAAACATCTTCCGGGCCGCCAAGAGAATACAAATGTGACCCTATTGCTGCATTGTGGTTGTAGAGGTTACAAAAGCTTACCGAAATTGGTTTCAGAGGCTGGTCCGTGCTCAAAACTTTTTTCTTTTCCTTTGCTTTGTTTCCCTTTTCTCTCATCTTCAACTTTGACAGATAAGAAGAAGGATAGAGAGGAAGACAGTCTGTATCTGGGACGTTGATGACAAACCATCCTACGGGGGGACCTGATACCTCTCTCTCAGATAAGCCTGCAGATTCTGCGTTAACAAACCCACAGAATGCGATCTTATAGCGTTCTTCTTCATCTGCCCAAACACCTTCTTTCTTCTCCATCTCCATCTCTAGAAACTACTCCAATGGAAAATTTTATCTAAGAGAGCTGAGCTAGAGGGATAAAAACATATTGAGGACTGGCCTCCGCCTTTCCCTATATATATATATAGGATTTTGGGGTCGGTGCATGCACTTCGGGCGGGGAAGTTCTAACAAATATAATGGGTTCGGCAATTTGGTTAAAATAAAAGGCCACGTTAAGCTATCCTATTTCCCATTGCAATAGGATACGAATCCTAGTATAACACCATTTGTTGTTGTTGTTGTTGGGTAGAAGTGTTAAGAATAAGAATATGAGTCCTAGTAAAACACCATCTGTTGAAGCTATTGAAGATAAAAGTCCTTTACCAAAAAAAAAGTCGCACAGCAGATAACTAGAGTTTATCTCTGTTTGTTGCAGTAATTTCTTTATTTTTCAAATGCTTGTAATTATCCTATAAATGAAAATCCATACGGAAGCCTGGAGATTGATTTGGCCATACGGAATGATTTTAGTCATTTTACCCATAAATAATAATAATATATACCTGTTTTAAGGATTGATTTTACCATAAATAATAAGGGTAATAATATGTTTGTGAAGTTACTACCTAAATACTTGAATTTCAGTCCTTACTCCTCACACCCTAGAAGCACTTATATAATATATATATATATATATATATTAACTATCATGACAAAAGTGGTTATACCTACTCTAAAGTTGTGAATGAGTTTTGATCTTAATTAAATAATTCGAATAGGAAACCAAATAATATACTACTAGACTCTGAGTCTCTTTTATTTTTTGGGTAAAAAAAAAAAATGAATATGTGGGATAAGTTTTGTAGATTGGAGGAGTTTTAAAACTAATAAAAGAGTGATTCTATTTTGTAGGGAATTAATGAGTAGAAGTAGGAATTTAAATCAACCTAAAAGTAGGAGTTTATTAGAAGCAGGAAGATAAAAAAAAAAAAATGAATACGTGGGATAAGTTTTGTAGATTGGAGGAATTTTAAAACTAATAAAAGAGTGATTCTATTTTGTAGGGAATTAATGAGTAGAAGTAGGAATTTAAATCAACCTAAAAGTAGGAGTTTATTAGAAGCAGGAAGATATTTCAATGTAGAAGTAAAAATTTATTATTTTTGTCAATTTACTATTTTAACCTCATTTTTAAGTTTTAGGTAGGGATATTTTTGACAGTAAATAAAGCAATAACTAACTTTCTTTTGCCAATTTACTATTTTAATCTCATTTTTAAGTTGTTGCTTAATTAATTTAGGGGTATTTTTGACAAGAAAAAAAAAAAACTAACTTTCTGAATCCTCTTAATATATACAGATAATAGAAATTAATTTTTTTAATTAAAAAGGCTAAATTTTCACAGCACAGGTTAAGATTATTATTTGTAAACATAGAAAATTCCATGATTTATTTCTAAAATCATGTGAAATTGATTTTTTTTTTTTTTTGGATGGAAGAAATTGAATTGATTCTAGTCTCATGTTTTCTTTGGGAGATGTCCCACAAAAGATGTCCACATTCCAAAATAAGTTTATAAAATGATACTTTTCAAAATTACCTTAAGAAACCAACGTCTTTCTGAAATTTTTTTAATTAGTGTTGGATAAATTATGCTTTTATGTGAATTATACAAACCAATAAATAATGATCCCTTGAAAGTTGAGTTTACAAAGATGCACAACTAATCTGGGGCAAGCAGGAAGGAGCATTGGAATTCAAATCATCGGATATTATTTTTTATGATAATGTTTTATCCGCTTCAAAATCAAACTCAGATACTGAACCAACCCATTGATGCGTAGGTTTTTTTAATCACTATCCATCGATAGCACAGTAGATAACAAGGTTAGAGAATCGACCCATTGATAGCGTAGGTTAATATGATCTTCATTCACTAATGAATACGAAGGACCCCTTGTCGATTGCACTTCTCATGAACATTACGAAGAATGATATGCTAGATAATACTAAGCATGGGGAGCATATGCCAAAAACCAAGCACACCATTAACAAAGAATGTAATGGCTAATGTGATCCATTTCAAATGGACCTTGGTATGGTAAAGTGTCCCAGAGAGGAAGCTCATAACAAACTAGAACCTTAAGAAACCCTATCTTAAGTGTGAAGCCCACAGGTAAGAAAAAGAGATAATATATGTACAATATGCATGAAATAATTATTGTCTTTCTAACAAGGATATACTGATAATGGCTGGAAAAAGAAAAAAAACAAAACATAAGTGATCCCAGTGGGAGCACTAGGGCTCTGCAAAAACCATAACAAGAGGATGTAAATCAAAAGAACATACAGAATTATCACTACAGTATGGAACCCCAAGATGTTCTGACCCAGAAGACAGAACACCTAAGATGGTTCCTAACTGACAATGTTACCACACATCAATATATTAAGGACTCCAGAATCTACAGAATTTTCAAGTTTGGTGATCATTTCGAGCAAAAGTTGAAAATGTGGTTTCCACCTAAAGCTCGCAACTACAACTGAAACTGAAAGTAAAAGATTGCCTGTTCCACCTAAAACTAGTGAAAGATTGACTTTAGAGCAAGGGACCACATCCATAATTAGTCATCAGCATCTTGCACGTCATCATCGTCTTCTCGATATATACTCTCAGCCATTTGCCAGACCTGAACAGTGTTGTCATCGCCTACACTCGCAATGACCCATGGTTGATACTTATTCCATGAGAAATCTGATATCTTTGCCTTGTGACCCCCGTGGGAAAATAGAAGCTCTGGAGGACCATCTTCAGCATCTCCCTCTAATTGCTCATCTCCAATCCTGAAGGCATTACGTAACAGTTAGACAAGGCAAAAGATTCATTGTGTGCAAAACTCAAACAAATATATGAATCTAAACTCAGTATGATATACTTCAAAAATAAGAGGACACCATAACTTTAATTCCTTTCTGTAAAATTTCTACCAAGAAATAGCTTCCCGAAATTTCAATGAAGTTTTGGAAATGGACAAAGTTTTCTCTAAAGCAAGTTGGAGGAGTCCTCCAACCCATTATGTAGCGATTCATAATACCTTCCATGTGTATTAAATCACATGAGATTAAATAAATCTTAACAAGTCACAGACCAATAGTATACAAGGATGGTCTTGTAAACAGCCACATAGTGGGCCAAACCAGTTTGGAGGACAATTCAGTTTGTATTTGGTAATAAGATGAAACCACATCAATATTGAAATTAAAGATTAATAATAGCTAGAAAAAGCTAATATTTAAATGCCAAAATTGCTTCTTAATTATCATTATGCATGATTTAACGTATACTAATCAAGATTCATAGATTGTGGTAAGGGAAGTGTCAAACATCAACCAGACAGAGATGATATGCAAATAAATTTCATGACAAAGTATTTAAACGATTGTGATTAATGCATGCATCGACCACATGTTCAGCAAGAGGTTCCACTGAGAATAATTACTGATAGCTTTATCTGGTATTCCTATTATACGCCTTCCATCATTTTGTCTAGAGCAAAATATAACAGTGGTGACTGTATGGTTGGGTAAGTCAACTATATTCGATTCCCAAGTCAGTCCAATTATGAGACATATCTGAAATGGCAGGTGCTAATGTCCTGTACTCAATCAACCAAATGTTGCATAAAGAAATAAATAGAAGTAAGAAAAATATATAGTGGCTGTAAATGTTTTTTTATTTTTATTTTTAAAAAAAGAAGGAAATAAAACTGAGGATATTTCTAACAGCTAGTCCTGATGTGCAGTACCTGTTAAGATCCCAAACCATCAACCTTCTATCATCAGCAGATGATGCCAGCACGGTTTCATGATTAGGGTCCCATTCTACCTGGAAGACTTCCTCCCTGTAAGAAACATATCCAGGGTGAGATATTGCCATTCCATACTTCATACTCTAATTTATCTCAAAACAATATGACAAGACCCACAGAGATTTCTTGGCATAAAAGAATACAATGTCAAACTATGGTAAGAACATAAAATAGAGAATCATATAAACACATTTGAGTATCAACCAAGATGTCAAGCAAGTATAATTTGCTTCTCTTGTGCCATATTAGTTTGTTAAAGAGTAAATCAATCAATTGACCAAGCAGCAAAAGTATCAGTTTGCACTTAACACTCCCAAGAAACAAAGTTTGAGATAATGATAATCTATAACCGTAATTCCATTGCTAGACAAAAATGAGTCAAAAAATGTTATAATCTAATGGCACATGGAAGTCTAAACTTAACAGTATAGACCCCCAGCATTCAAGGAAATATCAAGGATATCAATATTATTAGCTCTTAAGAGAACAAGAAAATGAGGGGTTTCACCAAGAACTTATTGACTACCATGCAAAAAATGGAACCACTGCTTCAAGAATCAATTAAAAATTAGTTCTTGATATACATACTACACATACTTTGAACATGTAAAATAGTTTAATTTTGTCAACAGATTTGATTTCAAAGTAATATACTGACTAAAGGTGCACCAAAAGCCAAATATCACTTCATTTTCACAGCCCATAATTCATTAAAAATTATTTATAAGAACTTTTTAGTCTGTCTATTTTGGGGAGTTGGCAAGAATTCTGACATGATGAAAATATTGCATAGATGATAGTTTCAACTACAATAGCCATTAAGAGAAGCACACATTTGAGAATAAATGTTATTAAAATTGGCAAAGGAATTGGCTTTGCAAGAGAAAAAGAGGAAGAGGGGGGGGGGGGGGGGGGGGGGGGATTGGGGCAAACAAAGGGCAGGTCATTCACAGATAATTCACTCATGATACCGAAATATGAAGAAGAGCATACGTGTGACTGCTTAAAACATGCAGTGGCACGCTTAGCTTCCTTGTATCAAAGAGACCAATGGTGGTATCTGAAGATGCTGTAGCCAATATCCATTCATTGTAAGGATTGAAAGAAAGATAGTTCACCTGGAATCACCATAAAAGAATCATCTCCATAATATTCATACTAGAACCAAGAATTGCAGAAAATCAGAGGCCAACAATGTTTGCATTTCAAGAGATGGAGATGCAGAGAGAGACAGAGGGTAACAAAGATCTCAATTCAACATCAGTAACAAAGGTTGGTTGACACTACGAAACAGAACTTGCTAGTATATATGTTATACATAAACTAACCAGCAGGCTTTCCCAAGACCTTATAATTAATTGCATCAATAAAACACAATTATTATTATTATTATTATTATTATTATTATTATTTTTATTTTTATTTTTTATTTTTTTTTGCTGAGGACAAAACAAAATAAAATGCATCCAGCACACTTATTATTATGGAAATTCAGAAAAAAATTCACAGAAAATTTAGAGCACATGGTAGGTAAGACATAAACAATTGGAGAGCCACTGTCACAGAAATGAATATGCTTTCAAGATTGTCACCTCTCTCTCGTGAGCTTTGACAGATTGTTGGGGTTGGTTTGTGCGCAAGTCCCAAATCATCAAATGACAATCGTCCCCCACAGACCCAAACAAATTTTCATTCTTTGAATGCCAGGATACATCTTCCACCAACATTTCATGAGCCTGTGAGATACATTCGCAAGTCCCATAAACAAAGTATCAAAAGCAGCATGACTAACACACCAACATCAACCACCAATATGTAAAATTTGACTTGGAAAATTACCTTGTAAACATGCAATGCATCAAGCACCTTATCTTGAGCCGCAGCAGACACATCCCACATACATATCTTACAGTCATGCGAGCCACTCAAGAGGTATCCCTCCTTACAGGGACTCCAAGACAACCCATACCCTTCCATATCATGACCCCTTAACCTCAAATCAGGCTCACAGTCACCCCCTTGTTGCTTCTCCAATTGCTTGCTACAATCAAATACATACACATCACACCCACTTGTCTTTGCACCCACAACTACCGGGTTCTGTGGCATACACCGTGCCCTATTCACTTCTCCATCAACACGTATCTTCTGCGTCACCTCCACCTACAAACATTCCAAACAAAACAATCAAACCTTGAAATCTCAACACTGAGTACCCACGAAACAATTCTTGAAAGGAATACTCTTGAGTCATTTTTTTGCCCATGAAACCACCAAAGACTCGGTTCATATAAATAAACTCAGCTAGACATTTTAACAAACACTTGGTACGCACAAAAAATTCATAAAAATATCAAAATACAAAAAGACCCACAAAACAATTCACAAAAACACTAAACACCCACAAAATAACTCTCCAAAACAAGCATAAAAACCACAAAAAAAAAAAAAAAAAAAAAACACGGACCTTAGGTGTGAGGGGGTTTTCAGCATCGCCATTGATGTTGGCTTCAGAAGCTTTGCTAGGAAGGTGAGCATCGGCGACCATGAGAAAATTAGGGACACCCGAGGAAGTGTGGGTCCCGAAGACGAGCTTTTGAACGGCGAAAGATGAATCCGAGGTGTGGGTGGGCGGTTGTGGGACCCATTGGACAGTGAGAGACGGCCATTCGATAGGGTGGGATATGATCAAATCGTAGAGGAACGGCGAGTTCTTCTTCCACACTGTGTACTCTTCCTCTAATTGAACCAGACTCGGCTCGTCTTCTCGTTGTTGTTCCGCCATTTCTTTTCTGAGAGAGTTGGATATCGGTTTCCCGCCAGAAAAAAAAAATATATATATGGGTATGGAGGGAAATAAGGGAAAGGGAGGGTTTTGAGGGTTTTATATATGGTATAGAATGGAACTTGGAAGAATCAACCTTTTTTTTGGGGCCAGTGGGCTTTTATATTGTTTAGATAAGCCCAAAATGCAAATTCATAGTTCAGGTTTATAAGTGCCAGGTCCAAATAAAAGGATGTAGAAGATGGGTCCAAAAAATACTATTAATAATTTTACTGTTTTGTCAATGATGTTAGATTTTTCTTTTGGAAAAAAATAATGTTGTGAAATAATCAATATGCATTGATTTCGGTGTCAAATTGTGGGTTAGGTGTCAGATCGGGCGATAGTTATGATTACTTTTCACTACTCCAAACCACTAGATCTTTAAGTAGAATTGAGGTTAGATTATGGCTCAACCCATATGAATGAGCATTTGTAACCCTCTTACTATCCCTCTTATGAGTTACCACATTAGTTCTTAAAAGTGTTGATGTTTATTTTGGAAGCAAAAATGTTATGAAATAGAGCATTTTTCTTTCTTTGAAGTTTAAATAATCAATATGACATTGTTGTGGTTAAGGTTTTGGTGCAAGTTATGACTACTGGGTTAGAATCATTAGATAATGAATTCAAACTTTAAGAAACAACGATGTGATGGTCTTAACTTAAAGATTATTACTTTTTAGTTTTTAGTTTTTACTGCTTGGAATCACCAAATCTTCAAGTGGAATATTGAAGTTAGATTATAGCTCAATCCACATGAACGAGCATTTGCAGGTTGCAACCCTCTTACCACATAAGCTCCTTGGGGATTGATTTTGGATAATCCTTCTTTGAAACACTTTGGTAGTGCTCCTTTTTATTGGAATCAAAATAATGAATCCGAGCACACGGAGCCATCTCTTTATCTTTATGTCAAGAGATTTGGATGCTCAAGTAGAATTTGGAACATTCCAAAAACTTGGGGATCCGACTACAAGACGACAAGTAGTCTGATACAAGATTGATTTCGTCGAGGTACTGCAGAAGAAAAAACTGCAAAATCCGATCCAATTTATCGTAATTGATTAGTTAACATGTTGGTTAACCGTATTCTGAAACACGGAAAAAAATGATATTTCATTCATGAGTGTGTTAATACGAGAAGGGAGGTGGGCGGGGTATCGATCCAAAGCTCGAGTATGTGGTCAAGGCTAGAACCCATGGTTATGGACCCGAATCCATTAGCATTAGTATGGAACATTTTCTTTTCCAAGTGAAATCCCCTAGTATATGAAAGAGTGAAAAAGTGCTTTCGTTGTTGTGGAAATACCGTTATCTATGGCCACAGATGGTCTTTCTAATGCGAAGATGTCAGTTAAGGAGAGGAAAGGAAAACCTTTGAAATTATTTCAATATTGGACCTTGGACATATAATAGTTCCGAATCGAATCGTTTCAATGTTTTTTTTTTACTTTCTTTATCTTTATTTTTATTGTCTGAATATTCAAGAGCTAAGACCATTCCAATGCTCCTTTTCGCCATGCATAAACTACGAGAAAGGAGCAATTATAGTTACATTGGGATAGAATTTTCACAAATTATTTCTGCTTTACCATTCTTATATTTTATCTATTTAAAAAAAAAAAAAAAAAAAAAATCAATATGTGATACATGACCATGTAATGTTCACGTACTAGAAAGTAGACCCCATGTCTAGCATATCACAGACTGTTATTTAACTTATTTCCAAGTGGATAACTTTGGTCCTTTGGCAATTTGCAATTTTTTTTTTTTCATAATTTCTACCTTTTTTTTTTTTTTTTTTTTTTTTTTATGTTTGACAATGACTTCTTTTATTGCTACGTAGTTTACTTGGGTCAACTTATGATTATTCTTTACAAACAATACATACACAATGCAATATGCGACAAATAAAGAACTGATAAATTTGCAAATGTTTGTGTCAACTATGTCAAGTAGATGGAAAATAAGATTATCCTTCAATCTGAATTTGTCAAATGTTTTCAGAATGCTACACATTCAAACCGCCGCCAATTGAGATTAAGAATCCAACTATATTTAAACTCTCTACTTTCTCAATGGTGATGGCGATGTACATAGAAGAGTCATGCATAAGGATCTCCGAGAAGGAAACAGGAAAAATCCCAGTTATTGTTACTTGGTTTCCAATCTAAGATTACGTGATGCAATTGTAAAAAATGACCCCTAGTACAGTCCTGCAATGGATGTAACCAAAGAATTAGTCATTTGTTTAACATTTTTGGGTATAAGTGTTGAAACTTGAAACTAATATAAAATATGAAAAACCTAAAATGCATTTTGAAAAAGAAAGAAAGTTTTAGGGGTCAAGATTTGGGCGGTTGGTTTACAACTTTTAACATTGATTTTCCAATTTCCTGGAAAGAGCAGTAGCTCTTGTTAAGAACTAGCCTACTACTTGTTCATAACTCATAAACTAATATGTCAAACATCTTTATCCATTTCACCTTTAGTAGTAATTCTTAAATATATATATATATATATATATATCTATCTATTTCATGATATCTGATGAACTTTTCTTTTCCCCCAAAATAAACTCTCTTCTTTATTTTTTTTACATAACCATTTAACATGGAAAATACAATCCTATGAAAACACTCATAACTTATGTTCGTTAAAATAGTATCTTTGATTTTTTGTAACATATTTTATTGGTAATGATTAATGATAAATTCATTGATTGGACAGTTGACATAAATAATAGACATTTGCAAAATGAGTGATTATATCGATAGTGATGTGTTACTGGCTATTAATTATCCGATGTGTAAGTTAATGGATATTTTTAGAGAAAAAAAAAAATTGTAAGGTGATTTTAATGGTTTGTTGTACGTATGTTGTTCTTTTTTCTCCTTATAATCTTTATGGCTCGTTATGTTCCTATAAATTTTTATCATAGGTAATGAGAAATAGTAGTCATAAACTCATAATTATTACCACAAATCTAGGAATGCAGGCTGATCAGTATCTTGGAAAGCAAGTTAATGTCATCCTTGTTTCTATTAGGTTGTTGAATTGAGCCAGTATCAAGATATTTGGCTTTGTCCTGCTAGGTAGATTATGTGGATCGAGTACCGACCATATCCATATCGATCATGAAGTTGATGGAATTGGTGCACGTAACCATATCAAACTAATTTGACATAAAGAAAAAAGAAAAAGTATATTATTATCTTTACAGACTATAATTATTATTTTTTTTTTGGGAGAAACTTTACAGACTATAATTAAAGTGAGAGAATTATTGCAGTTTTTTTTTTTTTAAACCTCTAAATAGATATACCACATTTATTGTATATACACACAATCCTTTGACTTATCGTTTTGTATGACACTTGGCAGGAGTTAAGTTGTTCAAAAAGTAGTGCTTCAACAAATATGTTGTGCTCACACCTCATGATAATAGCTATATCAAGACCTGATAAAACACGAGGTATCACACAGAAAATCTCCTTTTTTTTATTCATTTATTAATAATAAAAGTACTAAGTTGTGTTAAGTGTTTGTTTGAATATCACTTATTGCTGAAAATTAAAAACTAAAAATACCGTAACAAAATAATTTTAAAATGTGTGAATAATACCATGAGACCCTGTTTTAATGAAAATTTTATTGAATTTCGTACTTATGGATCCTGTGAACCGTGCATGAAACCCACTATTTAAAACGCAAACACGCTAAATTCCGTTTTCGACACCTTCCAAACTCATGCTAAATCACACAAATATCTTCATGACAGCGGTTGTTTTGGATTGAGCATGATTGGACCATAGAATTTTCCCACCACGCGTTTCCGATTTGTCAAGCGTCATTCATGCTTGTTGATACAAGATTAGCATCCTGTCACCCATCCTCAATATGAATATATATAAACTTGTGGACCATACTTGAGCTTTGATTATTCAAGCTTCAATTATGTTACCCAGGTAGCAATCCCCCACCTACGTCTATGTATGCTTAGAGTAATATGGACCACTAGAGCAATTATGATCTCCACCATCATATATCACCAAACCCATCCAATACCACAATGAGAGAGACATATCACACACAATTGCACATTCATAGTTGGGCCAACTTAGTGAATGAAGACAAACATATGGATAGAAATGGAACACAGCTACTTTGAGAATTTTATGGAATGAGGCATAGAATTTACATATATACTAAAAATACATATTTCACACTAATGAAAAAAGAAAGTTCGAGTTTATGTTAGTCATAGATAGATAGTGAAATTAAATTCTTTGAGATCTAAGTTTATCTTGTAAAAGCACATGCCTATGTATAGGGGTATTACAAATAATTCAAAAAAAAGCAAACCCTATTTTGATCAAGATCTAGTAACATAACTTTTTTCTTTTTAAAATTATTAATATAATGATCTATAAAATGATTTTTTTTTTTTTGGGTAATAAGTGTGGTACATATTGACTTTTAACTACAAAATTTTATTTGCATCTCAAATATATATTCACATTTTTTTTTTGATAATCAACAAATTATATTAACAAAGGAACCAAAAACTACTTAAAAGAAGCCAAAATCTTATGTATTAGCTCTTGAGCAATACATAAGATTAGTTGTGATGTATTAGCTCTTGAGCAAGCTAACACAACTTTTTCTTTTTGAAATTGTTTATGATCCATCAATTATAATGATTTCCTTTTGGTAATAAGTGTGGTTAATGTTAGAATTGATTATTGATGTTCAACAAACTAACTTATAATTTCCTTTTGGTAATAATTGTGGTTCATAATGTTAGAATTGAATATTGATCTTTCAACAAACTAGTCAAATTGATCTATAGACTTCACTATAAAAAAATTTGGAATTATACCAACACAATTCATAAAAATATACCCAAAAAAAAAAACATATTGAAACATTTGAATCTAAGATCTAAACAATTCATTCGATAATTTTTACCTGGACTACTCTCCCAATTCAAAGAAATAATAAGTGTGATTTATAATGACAATTTTATATATAACTACCACTATAAACGTATATCACAGCTAATTTGATCAAGATCTAATAACTCAACTTTTTATTTTTGTAATTGTTTATGATCTATGAGCTAATTTTTAGCTGGACTACTCACCAAATTCAAAGCAACAAAGTTTTAATATCAAAATTTCAGAATTGAATATTGATCTTCAACAAACTAGTCAAATTGATCTAGTCATAGAATTTTCCTTTAAAAAAAATATTGAAATCATACCAATACAATTCATAAAAGTATACAACAAAAAAGAACATAATGAAACATTTTTGAACCTAAGACCTAAAAAGACCAAAAATTAAAAATAAAAATTGCAACTTCACACAAAACCCAATAGAAATTTATAAATCTTGGGTCCTAAAACATTAATTAAAAAGTCCATCTTCTTCTTCCTCATCATTAATAATAAAGGTCACAATTTCTATCTTTCTTTTCATTCAAATTTCACATGATGGAACAAGCAGTTGGGTTCTCATCACTAAATGCTGTGGTGTACCGCACCTCAAGCGAGCTGGCACGTGCCAGCTGCGAGACTTGCTGGTCTGGGTTTCGCACGTACCCGGCAGGGGCTCTTCTGTCATAAACCCCAGCGGCGTAAGGGTGGGCAACTTCGTCGTACGGCACGTATGGCCAGAGCTCGGCCTTCTTGCCCGTTCGATGTTGGACACGTGACACTACCTTCGCTGGTTCAACGTATCCAACGACTGTTAGCTTGTGGGCTTTGCGCTGTATGTCCACTTGCTTCACACCCTTCATTCCCTCCACTGCCTTTCTTACCCTCCTCTCGCATCCTTCACAGTCTATTTTTACCTTGATCTCCACCGTCTGATCGTATCACAAAACCAAAATCATCAATCAGTTCAAACGTTGCAAAATTTTATTGGGGCTTATTTTTAGTGTACAAATGCAAAGAAAATTGAAGTTAGTTCAATTAGAAATTTATGGCTTCAAATTTTTTTTTTTTGAGATAATTTATCACTTCAATTTTAAAATCCATTGTGAAAAAATTTGATAATTTGGTCAGATATTTTTAGTATAGTTGATTATGTTGTGAAAATACGTATGAATTAAAATGTTATGTGTTTAAATATTGAAAAAATAAAAATTTTAAATTGACATATTCATTTGTTTATAAACAATTTATTAAAAGCTCAAAAATCCATCTTTCACCAAATCATTTTTTGACCAAATTTCAGCAAATAGGCAATAAGTAATAACAAAAAACTAAATCGAACAGCAAACCCATTATCAACTTAATTTGTAAATCTCTTATAATTTAAAGTTTAGCATTTCTTTAAAATGTTGTGTTTTTAAGCTGCTGTTATGGATAGATAAAAAAAATAATTTAAGTTTTGAATTTAAATTAAAACCAATATTTTAAATAATGTAAAAAAAACCTAAAACTTTTATTGATTGTATTATAAATAAATTAAAATAAAATAAATAACATAATAAATTAGCTTTTTAAAATAAATATTTTAAAATAAAGGTGAAAAGAAAAGGTCATCAATTAGGTGGGCCTAACACTCAAAAGAGCATCATTGTAGTTTTGGACTATTATGGGTATATTCCAGAAAGACACCTTAACCAGTTACACGTTACACAGCCTGGTTTTCAGGTGAGAGCTGAGCACATTAAAGACTTTTTTGATGGACCGAACTGAAACTACACCTTCTGTTCCACCATCTCAGCTCAGGCTTGAGAGATAAAGCCATAAAGAATACCCATATTCGGAACTTTTTCAAGAACAAAACAGTAGGATACAGATTCAAATCAAAGAAGTAAAAAACAAGGTGCTATCAGCTATGTACTATATCTAGTCTAAACTAGTAAATTTAGAAACTTTGTCACTCTCTTTTGAACAAAATGGACACTGTACTAGATCGAAAAGTAAAAAAGGACACTGTACAAAACATATAGCATCCAAAATTAATCAAAATCTCGTGTCTTTTTAAGTTGGAAAAAAGCTAAGAAAAGACTCAGCCAAGCTTGATGATCATCTCAAACACTAGTATTGAAGTTCATATATGTATAAATAAATCAAAAGAAATGGTTGAGAGATTTAAGAGTATAGTTATACCTGTAATTGCTTGCGTTTGTGGAGCTTGGAGCTGCTAGTAGAGCAATCAAAGAGATGAGAAAAATGATCAAGAGCACCCATTATCACACTTCGATATTGGACCTAAAAGAGTGTCTTTAAGAAATGGGAATTATAGGAATTGTGAGCAAAGAAAATATCTTGAAAGCTTTTGTTGTTGTTGTTGCTGCTGTTTAATAAGAATGATAATGATAAGTATGGCACACAAAAGTCAGTGAGGGGGTCCTCTACTTTTATAAGCTGGCTCTAGCGTGTGAATGGTATGTAGTCCCACATCGAAAATCTGAGGGGCTGTTTGGTTATGGGGGGGGTGAAAACAGAGTGATGGGATTGAAAATAACAAATCCAAACAGTCCTGAGTCGTCGGTCACTCTGTTTGGGTACTTGGTTTGCGCCACGTGTCCTTGTTAGGCTGGCTTGAGATTCGATAATTGACGCGGCTATTCATGCAGGTGAGTATTCTCATTTCACACACAGACCGACCAATTGGGGAAGTGAACCCCACTGTGTTTGGCTTTGGCTTTGATTGTGGGACCGGGAGCTTTTGAAATGGGACCCAGTGATTGGTTTTGGGTTAGCTCATTGGTGGGTCCACAGTGAATATGGGCTGTGTGTGGAGGAACCATCCTTGGATTTGGGACTTGCGGTGTTTGAATTGAAAACTCTTTTTTTTTTTTTTTTTTTTTTTTTTGGGATTTTGTGAAACATTGAAAGCTGAAGTAGCATAGTTTCGCTTTTTTTTTTTTTGATAATCGCATAGTTTCGCATATTAGAGTACAAGTAATGTAGAAGTCCAATGCATATGTTTACAAACAGTAATAATTTTGACCCAAAGTTACCAAAGATATGTCTCACATTGGCCTGGCCTATGGCTTAGGCTTTGGTATGGGTGCTTGTATTTTCCCAACCCATGATTCGAATCTAGAGAAAATAAAACCCCTACCCATTGAGAAATTAAATACTTTTGGATAGATACTCGACCTAAGTTATGATGTACATTCTATATGATTTTTCATTTTAAAAACTCAATATATATATATATATATATTTTAATCTTGTTTGTGCATATATATGATATTCAATTATAAATTTCTTATTCGATGAGAAACAATTTTACAATTTTGGCTAATTAGAACTTACTATTATTGTTTTAAGAATTATAAAGATTCATGAGCAGGAAAAAAGGTGGGGGTATTAAGAAGCTAAGATTAATAAGAATTTTCCAGAGTTTTAGATTTTTATTACTTTTTTCTGGGATTAGTATGTTAAAATACATATATTTTTTGGTCATAATAGCAAGTTTTTTTAAAATAATGGTTAATAAATAATAATAGGAAAGTTTTGATATTATGTTTATGAAAAATATAAAAATTTATCAATAAAATTAATTATTTTTTCATTTTTTCATAAAATATTTATAAAAATAATTTTTAAATCAATGCCATTAAGAAATTCGTTAGCAATTTTTTTTTTTTTTTTTTGGCTGGATTGTGAATAGTTAAGAGGACAGCTTACCTGCAAATTGAAACAAATGGTGTTGCTTCTTGCTTGAAATGCAATTTATCTAAAAAATGTCACGAGTGATAGATGGCTCAGCTAACTAGTTCACCGGGTTATATGGGATTTTGCAGACCAGCACTACCAGCTGTTTCCGTATTATCTTTTCCATGCGAGACATATCTTAAGAATGAAAATTAAGAAGCAATTATTATCTGTGTTAAAAAAGTGTCAATCCTTTAGATTAATTGTCATTTCATGTTTGTTAAATCAGTCTTGCACTGAAATGATACTGTGGCGACAAAGAGTACCACTAGTTCCTTTGATTGTGGGGACAATTTTTACCTAGATCAAGTGTTACACTTGTAGTCATTTTAACTAAATTAGTGGTACTCTTCAACTATTAGTTCATGCCTTATATGGCATGAAGAGGAAGGTTTTTTTTCCAATGTGGGACTCTCTAAAGCAAAAAATGACTACAAGTGCAACATTTGGTCTAGACAAAAATTGTTCCCACAGATATAATAACCAATAAATTTATTTGTTGGATAAAGGCTCTACTTTTCTTTTCTTTTTTTATGATAAAAAAAAGGCTCATTTAAGCTATTGACAACCAAAATGACAACCACATTTAAGCTGCTTCTTCTTCTTTTTTTCTTTTCTTTTTTTTAATAGAAAAAAAAAGGGCACATTTAAGCTAATTATTTATCTTTATCTCAAAAAAGAAAAGGCTAATTGTTTATCTAATTTGATAATGGATTTGTGCCGCTTAAGATTAATATCACGTTCCTTGTTCGGTTTGATATTAGTTTTCGTACTAAAAGAGGATAATGAGTAAAATATATATAAAAATTTTACATAAATATTAATTTTTTTCAATGATAACATTTTGCTTCACAATTTGGCCTTTTGGGAGACCTTTTGTAATTGGGTGAGCTCATCTTCTTCTTCTTTATTTCTTCTTGGGTTCTTATATCAGAAGTTGGAGATGGGCTGTAACCCTCTTTTGTTTCTTCTTAATATATTCTTGTTCATAAAAAAAAAAATAAATAAATAAATAAAAACTGAAGCTTGCAAAAACAAAGAATTACTTCTAGTTTTCAAAGTTTTCAATTGCAATTAAATATGAGTCATGTTAACATATACTCTTAGGATAATTGTTAATAAATCATAAGAGAAAAATTTTAATACAACTTTCATGAAAAATATAAAAATTTGTCAATAACATTTATTATTTTATCATTCTCGTAATAAAATATTTCTAAAAATAATTCGTAGACCAATACCCTAAAAGTATTGGTTAACATTTCTCGTTAAATATAGATGATTTTGTCTCTCTTTTGTCAAGATGTATAGGTTTTTGTTTGATATTGGTTTACCATAAGCACATCAATTTAGGGACATAATTTTCTTTATTATACAAAGCCAAATCTCAACTATGATTTCTAGTATATCAGTACTTAGGGTCCGTCTGGATACAGTTGAAAACTGAAAAATATCGTGGTAAAATAATTTTTAAATGTGTGAATAGTACTGTGGGACTCATTTTTAATGAAAAAATTGTTAAAAAGTGAAATTTGTGAGCCCATAAACAATGCACTTCACGAAAAAAATCAAACATTTCAACTAAAAAAAAACAACTAAAACGCAAAACGTGTGTTTGGAAAGCGCAGACACGCTTCCCAAACGCTTTGCGCTTTCCAATCACACACTTAGTTACTTCAATACTATAAGTTTACATTAGTATTTTAGTGTCATCATTCATGTTGAGCACATGCCCAACATGGTATATTATTATTATAACTAGTATGTAGCCACGTGCTACCGTACGGAAATAGATATATTATTAATCATGAGTTTATTCATGTTTGAAAGGTTCAGTTAAGTCTAAATTCATATTATTAACCAGAAAATTTCATTAACAAAACTTAGCAGTATATATATTTTACACAGAAAGATGAACCTTGGTGACAATGTTTATCCAAAAGATCCATTCACGCTTTTGAATCTTCAATCTCTATTGGTGATTGAAATTTTTGCAACTTAAAAAATTTAAAATTAAAAAAAAAAACCCTCAGAGTTGTACTCATTTTGTAGTTTTACGATGGGTTATTTTGTAACATGATGGGCATTTGTGTGAAGAAAAAACCTCTGAAGTTCTATGGCTGATAAAAGAAATTCTCTCCAATTTCTTTTGATAGAGAGAGGGGTTTGTGCGTGTTTTTATACATCCTTCATAGTTGTATTATCACGAAGCAGGTCCGATGGATTTAGATTAGTACTACCGATTCCCAAAGCATGAGTGTTTAATGTGTTATAAATTTCATCTCATTGGCTTCTGCACATGAAAACAAAATTAAAAATAATTAGATTGTACATGTGTATAGTAAAATTGGACTACAATTTCAGATTCTAATTGAACAAGTGGAATGATAATATATGATAGTAACAACAATAGGAAAATTCAAATAAAATTTCGAATTAAATTGTAACAATCTGAATAAAGAATTCCAGTAGAAAGATAGGGTGGAGTGATCCACTCCAAGAAGGCGACCAAACTGCGTAAATATAGAATAATAAATCTCTCTTTGGAAAATTTACATTGTTCATAACCTTTACCTTCACTGAACATTTTAAAAACATAGTGACTCACATCTGCCATCCAGACATCTACAGTCGGGTCCTCTCCAATTCGTGTGAGATTCCATTGATCACTAAGTTCCTTTGCAGCCTGCAAAAAGTATCATCCATCGGTCCACAACAGTGCTTTCTTCATTGTTATAGGTGCCAAACCTGAACAAAAAGCCAAATATAAAGATAGTGAATTTTAGGCATAATATGCATCTAATCACATATTAGCAATTTATAACAAATGTAAAGATGCAAACTTTGTAAGTAAATAGTAAACAAAACTCAGTGTCAGAACCAAGAAGAAAGCACTTTAATCCGAAACTCAGTGCAAATGTAAAGATGCAAACTTTGTAAGCAATTTATAACAAAGATGCAAACTCTGGTTTTGCTATCTTTTTGGAAATTATGCAATGTACCCAAACTAAGTTCTTATCATCGATATTAATCTCTTTGGTTTTCACGTTTGACTACAAAATCAAGAAAAAACTTAATTAGCACAGTAACTCACTTGACCCGATACATAGAAGTGGTTTTAATGAGAATGAGCTCACATACATTTAGCCACATGATGCAAAATTCAACTTCAATTTCAGATTCTAGACACATGGTACAAAATTAGAGTTCTAATTTGGAATTCAATTTCACACTCTCTCTGCTTCACCTATTATTTTATATATAGATTATATATTTAACATAATGATAATTAATATGCTAGTAGACACGTCATAGATCCCATAATTTTTTTTCAAAATAAAATAAATTATTCTATTTAACAAAAAATAGTAGATTCTAAAGGGCCAAATCTCACTGCTTTCTTGTTGTCGTTTTGGCTTATTCAATCTCTATTACATAGTTGATGTTGCCGCTTGCCACATGGCACATGTAGGTGCATAACGCTCCGAGATATAAAATTGGTCGGTGTTCACAATTTTAAAACAACATTATCCTGAGTGCTATAAATAGATGCAGTTACTTGTTACTGGTTGTATATGCCAGATCTCACATTTATTTTGTGTTATTATTATTATTATTATTTAAAGAATCAAGAGGAACTTCAATAGTTGAAAGTTGAAACTGTTCAACAGTATCTACCTTGTTCATCTCAGCTTAGGGGTAGAAAGGATAAAACATAAAATAATAATAATGATTGCAACTTGCAAGGCTTAGTAAATAAGAAATAAAATTTTTAAGGGTTATGCTAATAAGTGCCCTTAGGTAATAGTTAACTATTCATTTTAAGAAAATTTTGATACATTTTTATAAGAAATGAAAAAAGTTATCAAAATAATAGTTACTTTTTTTTTTTTTTCCCATAAAAATTTTCTTTAAATAGATTAATAATCATTTCCCAAAAGACATCGGTTAGCATTTCCCATTTTATAATTATATTTTGTCATTGGTTTAAAAGTTAACATGTTGTCTATAGCTCAATTGGTATTTCTTGGTAATTTTAACTTTCTAACAAAGGTATGTTTCAGTTAGCTCAACTAGTAAAATTTCTGATATTTGAATAAGAGATCTAGAGTTCAACCTCCGCCTATACCAAAAATCGATTAGTGTATTGTCTAATGATAAAGAGCTATCATAAAAAACAAACGTTATAGGTTGAAATTCTCTTAAAAAAAAAAATTCTCAAAAAAAAATATTCTAACAAAGATGTCCATGATTTTTTTTTTCTATGTTGGATCCAAATCTTTAGCTCATTCCCTCCCCCCCTACTATAATATATGTTCAAACTCTATATCTCTTATTCAAAAAAAATGTGATTTTACCTGTTGAATTAATTGAAACCCACAAAAATTTTCACATTCATTATTTATTTGTTTTTTTTTTTTTTTTTCTATAAGTTCCAATTTTATCTGATGCACTCAAAAGGGTTCTTTTCATAGCTTAATGTTAAAAATAATGTTCATATTCAGATGTGTAAGTAACATTGATCTCTAATTTAGAGGTCTTATGGGGAAAGCAAGTGAAGCAGAGTAGATTGGGAAATTATAAGTTGAGGCCTTGGGGGTAAGAGGGACAAGGTCTCCCCCTCGATATAATAGAAGTACATTGAAAATTTTCAACATACAGTTTATGATTTCTTTAGAAACACTATAAAATTATTGTAAACTCTTTATTATCTAATAGTGAAAATTATATGTTCACATAGACAAACCACATATGTTATGCATGTGGCTTGACTTTGGCAATATCATAGGAAATCAATTCCTAATTGGTTTTGGATTCGTGTAAGACAAGACTATTGTTGTCTACTCCAAATAAAGTAGGAAGCACAAACCAACCTAGCCTAATCTAAACATATGGCTATGGCTAATATTATTTATAATTTCATATAGTTGAATTGTATTGTAGTACTATTGTAATCTCCTTATTTTATAGTGTAACTTTCTTTATTACTAATACTGTTTGTAGGCATATTGCCCAACCTTGTAAATTTTTTGTTTTTATTTTTCTTCTCTCTTCTTTAATCTTACATAAGTGATTTATTTTCACAACAACATAAATCTCTATCTCTATGTTTCTCTCTATTTTTCACTAATATTGCTAAGATAGGAAATTGACAACACTTTACCAAGTTGACTTCCTAAGAGTTCGAGCTAGGAATAACCCGAGCCCAGTGCATCTGAACTTTGGAGTACCATATTCAAGCACTAAATCTGAAGAGATTGTTGCTCTACATTATAAAAAATCAGCACCATAAGAGCATTTGTAGTAGTGTAGCTATAATGCTATGATGCTAAAATTTAGCTCCACAAACACAAAAACCTTACTGCAGCAGTGGAGCTAAATCTAAAAAATTTAGCTCCATTGCTACAGTGCACATCTATAAATAGATGTGCACTGTTCATAACATCTAAAAGAAAAAAATATTATTTTATTAAATTTCTCTCTCCTCTTCTATTAAAAAAATATTTTTTCCTTTTTCTTTCTTTTCTCTCTCTCTCTCTCTCCGGCTTCTCTTCTTTCTTCCTCTTTCCTTCTCAATTTTTTTTTTCTCTCCCTCGTCTACTCTCTGCTTCGCCATCGCCGATCTTCATCATTTTGGATCTTCATCGTCCCTGATCTTCATCATCGATCTTCATCGTCATCGCCAAGTTGCCGTCCCACGCCGCTGACCCATCTCGCCTTCATCGAACTCAAGCGTGCCACGGACCCATCGAAGCTCTATGCTCGGTCAAGGCGGCAGTAAAACGACACCATAATCGGCGACGGCAGGAATTCTGGGTTCATGGGTTTTGGATTGCTGGGTTTGTGGGTTTTTGGGTGTTTGATTTTTTTTTTTTTTTGTTGGGTTTGGTTGTGATTGTGGATTGTGGTTGAAATGGTGGTTTGGTGGCTGTGTTGGTGGTGGTTTGGTAGCTGTGGTTGTGGTTGTGGTTGTCGTGGGCTGTGTTGGTGGTTGTGGCTGTGTTGGTGGTGGTCACATGAAGGTTGTTGCCGTGGGCTGTGGTTGTCACATGAAGGTTGTTGCTGGTGGAGTGTGTGGCTGTGATAATTGTGTGTAGTGAATATATTATTTTATTGTAGTGAGATGGATTATTTTATTGTAGTAGTTATATTATTTTATTGTGATGTTTATATTATTTTATTGTGTTGAAAGCTAAAATAGATCCACTACTGCAGCATATGTGTAGGTAAAATAGATAAAGTAACTTTTGGTGGAGCTAAAAAGCTAAATTTTAAGCTCCGCTGCTGTGGATGCTCTAATGAAGTTGGATATCACCATTTTAGACCAATTAAAAAATCACAAAGAAAAGTGACTAAAAATAAGGAAACACTCGACAATCCTATATACAAAAGGAAATGACCTAATTAGAGACAAGTGTCAGATCACAATTATATTTAGTGAATAAGTTATTTCAATTGGACTTAAGAATTGGTCTATTAAACTCTAAAAAATGGTATTAGTCTATTAGACAAGTGTGAGATCACAATTAGAGTTGTTAGGTTAGTGTCACACCGATATCACTCCAATTTTTCTCTACTTTTGGTTTAACAGTCATTCTATCAGTCAACATTATAAACCAACTATACGAAAAACTAATATGGGGAAACATAACAAGCTATGTTTGATAATATGAGAGACACATAATCATCATTTTGCCATTAATAATATACAAAGTCCTCTTGATCTCTATTGGCTAAACAGGTGTCCTATAACTTTAAGCAAGACTGGAACCTTATTCAGCAAAAAATAAAATAAAAAAGAGTCCGATAGGACACATATTAACCATCTATTTTAAGAAAATTTTTATAAAAATTTAAAACAGCTGCCAAAACAGTAAATTACTTTTTCCGTTTTTCTATAAAATGTTTTCTAAAATTTTTTTTTAAGAAGAAATTTTTTTTTTTTCTAAAATGAATTACTAATATATAACCTAAGTACGTTACGAAGTCCCAATAAAAAAACCAGGCGGGAACCTCAGCTCTGAATCAATACCTAGGGACATGCCACACTAGTACTTTCTTGGTCCACTAAATAATGGCTGCTCAGTCCTCCAAACAGAGAGACATGCAAAGTTGCAAACCCACAAGGCATGGGCCCTTGTACCTCACAAGGAAATGCCACACTTTCATGGTCACTCATATAAAGGCTGCCCAGAGCGCTCAGTCCTCCAAAAAGAGACATTCAATTTCAATCCCCACAAGGCATGGGGCCTTGTACCATAGTCTTCTTGAGGAGACTTTACTGTCTAGGGTCAGGTATTACTCATGGTAATAAGCATGTCTTAATAAATAAATATAAAAAATAAAAAATAAAAAATAAAAAAAAAACCTTATAATAAGCATGTCTAAGGGGATCTTTATTCAATGAAAATTCTTAAAAGTGCAGTATCTTTCAGTTGAAAATGTGCGTTCCTCAAAAAAAAAAAAAAAAAGTGAAGAAAACACTCATAGGAGCATTTCATTCTTTCATTCATAGGTGCCGCTTGGTCCAACATATCTCACAACTCACAAGTACCAAGTTGGTGGCTGGATTGGATGTGAGCCTCAAGGCATTGATCATTAGCACTATTATTCATGCAACCTGGTCCGCAGCAAAGTGCCTTCACCGAATCTAGTTTAACTACATTTGTCAGAGTGCAATAAATAAAATTTCAAAATTTTAGGACAGTTTTTTTTTTTTTTTTCCTTCAAAGAACAATGTTACCAGATCATCTACAATATCAACTAAAGAAGGATATCTAGAAGCAAAGCAACTCACTATGTGATTTCTCATGCTTTTGCAGTTTTGATGCAAATCTGAAAACCATTCCACACCCTATTCGTGTCATGCATGTTACCTTGAAAAGAAACTTCATGGCCACAGTTTTCTTTGTGCTAAAGAAGATGCAGATGCTGAGTCAAGTGGTCCTTTCTTCAATAGCTGGAATGGCAATCATTAACTGGACAAGTGTGTGGCCTCTACAAGCAACAAAGTTATAAGTTTTAAAAGCAACACAGACAAAGGTAATTACAACTATATCTACATATGCACGAACAGGAAGCCTCCAAATCTCAACTTCTTCGGACATCCACTGCTTCACACTTTCAACATCCGTAAGATTTTTGTCTTTCTCAAGCAATAACTCATGCAAAACAATTCATCTTCAATTGACATAGACACAGTTGACACTTGACAATTAGGAACTAAAGCAGCAGCATTCGGGCAATGTCCTCAAGAAAGCACCCTCCTGGACCACTCATAAAGCTAACCTTTACTGCTAGGAGTTAGCTAGCCGTAACCAGTTATGTTTATGTATTTTCTACAAAAAATTAATTTAGTCGGCTAAAAAGTGCAAATCAGTTTCTAGAACAAATTTCACCACATGTTAGATTGTAACATAGAAAAACGCTGCAATTAGCTACCGGTATTTTTTTTTATATATAAAATCAGTTTGGTTTACCACTACTATGTTGTAGTTGGTCTTAATGGAGCATATTAACCACAAGTTTTAGTTTATGAAGTTTAAATTTACCCTCTATTAACTATGCAGCGGATTTATCAATTAAGTTCCAATTAATCAATTACGTGATCACATTTTTGACAATTCAAATACCACAATCTATTGCAAGTCACCAAAACATAAAAAAAATAAATAAACATAAAGCAATCAACATAAAGATATGGCAACGAAATGGAAAATTGATAGAAAACAATTCCAAAGGGAAAACTATTACGGGTATCCAATAGACAAATAAAAGTTTTACAATCTAATTCATAACCATGAACCTGGACTTTACTCAATTGATAAATTTACTTAGCTTTAGATCTTCTGAAATCTCTTTAAGAATCTCTTCTCTCATGAACCTCGTATGTAATCATAATAAGTCTCTCTAATCGACTCCAAGGACCACATTAAAGATTTGATCTCCTCAACAACGATATTAGGATTAAGATTACGTTGTTCTTAGCTCATGATCGCTCGAATGGATATAACCTAATAAGAATGTGCTCTTCTAAATTTGTAGGCACATCAAGATGAAGACTAAGATGTACTCTATGAATAGCTTAGGGTTTTTGCCTAAGAAAAAGAGTGAGATAGAAATTTTAAGCAAAGCTTAAGGCAAACAAAAATATTTTAAAAAACCAAACACAAAATTGTGTGACTAAAAAGACCAACAATAAAGATTTCTCATGAACCCCCACAATCAATTCAATTGACCGGGATCATGCGCATTGGAGAACAAACTATGTTATTGAGCTACAAGGCTCTGAGGAACAAATAACTGTATTGCATTATTATATTAACTTTTTGACTCAAATCAAGCCTACAATCAATGTTTAGGCTCAAACTTGTCAAAAAGTAAAAAAAAATGGGGCTTGGCTTGGCACGGTTTATTTCATTAGTCAAGCTAAACCCGAGCTTAATATTAAGATCTTGAACTCGAAATTCAATACAAGTAAATTATTAAGCCCATATCAAGCTTATTATTGAGCTCATTTGGTTTGAACGAGTGGTTTCAACTTCTAATTAATTAAAGGTTTATTAAGATATGAATTTATTTGTCAAGTCAATTTCAAGTTTATTACCAAGCCCATAAACAAGCATAAGCTAAGCTTGTTTTGGTTGAATCCTTTTATTTACAAGTCTGTTTATAGACAATTTATTTTGCCTAAACTTGGTTCATTTATTAAACAAAATTAAAACTAAGGCTTAAAGTCAAAAATGAATTGAGTTTTTTTTATCGAGTCCAATCTAAACCATTTATGAACAGCTAGTTCGTTTATAAATGTACTTATGAGTAGTGTTAAAATTGTAGATAGCAATGAGAAGAATCTAGTCCAAAGTGCCCTGTCTTGATGAGGTTCCACGTCATAAAAAAAAAGGGTCAAAATAATAGATGATTATAGTGAGCAGTTTTTTCCTTGGAAAAGCATTTGAAAGCAGAAGATTTCCTCTAGAGTGGCTTTCTTTGTATGGACTGCAGCCTTGGGGAAATGTCTGACAATTGACAACTTAAGGAATAGAAAGGTTTGTATTTTGGATTGGTGTTACATGTGCAAGTGTAATAGTGAAACTATTGACCATCTTTTCTTTCATTGTCTGGTTGCTTTGGAGTTGTGGGATATGGTTTTGGGTTATTTGGAGTTTGCTGGGTTATGCCATTCTCTGTTATTGGGCTTTTGGCTTGCTGGCAAGGTCGTTTTGGTCGCCATCGTAATGGAGATATATGGATGGTTGTCCCTCATTGTTTGATGTGGTGTATTTGGAAGGAGAGAAATAGTAGGTGTTTTGAAGACAAGGAGCGTTCCATGCCTAATCTCAAGCTTCTTTTTTTTTAGAACCTTACTTGATTGGTTCTCTGTGTGGGGAAACCATCCTTTTTCTTCTATTTTGGATTTTCTTGATTTTTGTAATGTTCATTTTTGATTTATTCACCCTTGTATACTCCCTGTGTACTTGGGTGTCTCTCTCTTTTTGATATCAATGAATCTTTATTACTTATCCCAAAAAAAAAAAAAAAAAAAAAAAAAGGCTTCCAAAAATTTTAAAATGCAAAACATTAGTCAAGGTGATGACACCTAGATTTTGGGACCTTCATATATATCATTATAAATCAACTTGCAATAGGAAGTGTGGGGCCCAAATGATTTATGGGCCAGGCCCATCTACCCAGGGAGAATCCGAAGGACCAAGCCGAGGAGGGCTATGGCCCAAGCTCGACAAAATAGCCTATGGATACCGCCGAGGACAGCTCAGTCCTCGGCAGACCCAAAGTCCCCCCTGAAAGAAGGGTAAAAACGGTATAGGACTGAAACTTGGAAGAAAGATCTAAAATATCTAGGGAAAGCTGCCCTTACTGCCATTCAACGCTCTAAACCTGACAGAGCCGCATTCTTTGGCTTTTACAACCACCCCCAACAACTTTGAATATGGGCTGATGGGACAAGTATCAATCTTGGAAAGGTTGACCCTATACGTGGACGAAGGACAATGAACGCAGGCAAATATAAAAGGAAAAATAAGTAACCTAAAGAAGGGGTTGGGAAAAATGGCCAAAAACCAGAGCCTCCCAGCCCACCTCCAGGAGAAAGACTCTAGGGGTGAAAGAAAACTTAAATTTGTACGAACACCACGAAAAACCCACCGCCTGTCGATCAAGGTCTAGCCTTCCAAACCCACGCTCTACAAATGATATTGTTAGGGCCTTTTCACGTGCGAACCCGACGCTGTTACGGTCCGCCACGAATCGTGTCCTTACAATTGGCGCCGTCTGTGGGAAAGGCTTGTGTGTTGGTATAGGATGTGGATCGATAGAGTTTCTTCGTTATTTCTAACCGTTGGTTATAGAGTTCTAGTATAAAGTTCTGCTAGGGGCTACGTTTCTTGACTAGGGGCTTGGCTGAGGAGCTAACTCCCTTAAAGCCAAGGTCTCCCGTAAAGAGCAAACTAGGCACTTGATAGCGTTAATCGTATGGATAAACTCTAGGGGCTTGGTTGAGGAGATAACTCCCCTAAAGCCAAGATCCCACACAAAGAGAAAACTAGGTTTTGGACAGAACCAAGGCATTGCATGGTCCACGGACTCAAGCCTATGGGGAAACCAACTACCTGGATGAGGAAAACTAGGTTTTGGACAGAACCAGGGCATTGTATGGTCCACGGACTCAAGCCTATGGGGAAACCAACTACTTGGATGAGGAAAATTAGGTTTTGGACAGAACCAGGGCATTGCATGGTCCACGGACTCAAGCCTATGGGGAAACCAACTGCCTGGATGAGGAAAACTAGGTTTTGGACAGAACCAGGGCATTGCATGGTCCACGGACTCAAGCCTATGGGGAAACCAACTGCCTGGATGGGGGAAACTAGGTTTTGGACAGAACCAAGGCATTGCATGGTCCACGGACTCAAGCCTATGGGGAAACCAACTGCCTGGATGAAGAAAACTAGGTTTTGGACAGAACCAAGGCATTGCATAGTCCTCGGACTCAAGCCTATGGGGAAACCAACTACCTGGATGAGGAACCAACTATTTAAAAAAAAAAAAAATGGCACATAAACCTCAAAATCCATCCAAAGAGAACTCCGCGTTAACAGATGGGTTAATACCTTGATTGCGCGGATTCCTCGATCTACCCTCTGATCCCCAGTATCAAAGGGGTTGATGCGATACGGCGCAACGTATTACCCAAAAGCACAACTAAGGTCCCTCGCTACTCGGCTACCCTCTCGGACGAATTACTTAGAGTTTATCGTTCTCGGACATCGCTTTAGCATGCATCGCGCAGCACTCAGCGGTTATCCCGGTTAGTTCTAAGAGTTTAATTTATTGATGATTAACCTTGTTATGCTTGATAATATTTGTAAGTTTAAACTAGTAGGAATCTGTGTTAAGGCATTTTTCTGCCTGGAATATCATTAAGGGCAAGCTTATATTTAATATTCATGCATAAAGTAGTTGTTACGGAGAAGAAAGATATGTATAGAGAAATAGACACATATTTTATTAAGACAAAGGAATAGTACAGTGTACAATGAAAAGCTGAAACAAAGTCTACATTGAAGCTAACTACGTATGTAACGAAAAATACAAGAGAGTGAAGATAAAGCCGAGGAGGTAGCACAGAGGAGAAGTTGGCTACTGCCTCGAGACCTTATTCCTCCTCAATGCTTTTGCACGCCCATAACTCAGGCAGCAAAAGAACCCAACTTGGGGCCTGCACCGGTGAAGAAAAGGTGCAGGGAACCTGACTTCAGGCTAACACCATCTACAGAAAAGGTGCAGGGAGCCGGAAGTTGGGGAGCCCCCGCAAAAATTTGCCTGCTACAAGGCAGACGGCGCTGATGGCGGAAATTCCTTTTTCTGACATACCAAAAATCTGGCATGACCAGAACCTGCTTCGGATTTTGACTAAAAGAAGGAGGAATACCATCTTCCTCCTGTCAAGACGGAGGACTGGCTTGAATCTGTGCCATCCTTGTCCATACCATATCACCTTGAGGATTCGGTGCCTCTGAAGCGTTCGGAGACCTTTCATCCCCATCCACGCCTCAAACATCTTGCTTTGAGGCAGTGGCACTAGAAAGAGAGATCGCGGATATGGAAGAAATATGGTTCTGAAGGGAACAGGAGAGGTCATGTGCAAGTGAAGTGATCCTCTATCCCATTTATACCCAGAAGTAAACCGGTGGCATTTAATTCACGCAGCGTCCCAAGGAACGCTACAGACAAAATGTCTCTGGCTCGATTTCCAACGTCGTCTGCAACCCTGAGGCTAAAGGAGTCTTGAGAAGGCGCATCTCGAACACTGGGACGCCAAAAAGTACCACGTGATCAAAGACTACGGAAATACCTCTTAATTTGTGGGCCCAGTAAATTCGCGGCCCAGGCCTGTTCGGCATATGGGCCCAGGGACAGAACCAAGGCCTTGCATGGTCCTCGGACTCAAGCCTATGGGGAAACCAAGTACAAAAAGGAAAAAATCACAAGTTTTGGACAGAACCAAGGTCTTGCATGGTCCTCGGACTCAAGCCTATGGGGAAACCAAGTACAAAAAGGAAAAAATCACAAGTTTTGGACAGAACCAAGGCCTTGCATGGTCCTCGGACTCAAGCCTATGGGGAAACCAAGTAAAAAAAAAAAAAAAATCACATGTTTTGGACAGAACCAAGGCCTTATATGGTCCTCGGACCCAAGCCAATGGGGAAACCAAATACTTGGATAAGAAAATGTTTGAATTTCATAAGATGGGTTACTTGATAAAAATGTCAGGTCACTTCATCCACGGCTTAAACACCATAAAAGGTTAAGACCAGTAAAGTTGTAAGGAAGGTGGTGAAACGCCCCAGCATTTAGTCGTATAAGAAGGCTGTTCATTTGGTGGGTGATACATCTTCAAATGGTTATTCCTCACACGGCATCAAACCTTCGTTTTACTCCTCGGCTAGCATGGGGTAAGTATTACTTTTCACTGGTCGGCCTTATTGTGCCAAGCGTTTCTATTAAAGTTATGGCGACATCTTTTTATTATCAAGTATTTTGGTCTTAGTCTTCATTGATTTAGATGCTATATTATTGTGCCGAGCAGCGTTTATAAATTTAAAAAAAAAAAGAGAAGGCATAGAGACAAAACATGCGAAATAAAATAACAACAACTTTTATTAATACGAAAAATTATTACAACGTACAAAGAGGGGCTCAAACGAGCCTATACAAAATATGAACTGCCTAAGCAATAAATTACATCCGTAGTACAGATAAATAAACTGTCAGGCGTCTTTTAAACTCGTCTTCAAAGTCTCTCCAATCGCTGCCTCAATACTGCTCATATTACGATAAGAACCTTCTTTAGGAAAAAATGAAGGAGAAGGAAATAGTAAGGAAGAAATCAATGAAGAAGATGGAGGAGATGAATGAAGAAGATGGAGAACATGAGTAAAGAAGGAGGAGAAGAAGAGAGAAGAGATGAAAAGAAAGAAAAAGGAGCAAAAGAGGGAGAATTGAAAGCACCAGGATGGAACTGGTGCTGGGAAGACTAAGAAAGGGAGACGGAGGATAGCACCAGTGAAGGAAGAGAGGAAGAAGTAGAGACACTTAGTCCCTGCCTCGATCCTGACTCCCAACACACTGGAGCCATACTAGGTATGCTCATAGGAGAGCGGTTGGTACTGATGATGGGTGTTCTCGACTCGATCACGCCAAAAGTTTGACGTGACAAGTCCCTACTTCGGATTTTGACTGAAAGAAGGATGAGGTTGATTTTGAGTCTTCGCCATCCCTGTCCCGATCGAGTCATAATGAACTTTATTGGAACATGACGTTTATGGGAGGGGTCTGGCTCCTGCATCACTCGTTGTTATGGTAAAGTGTATCGCGATTTAGTTTATAAACCAGTGGGTAAAATGAACCCTAGGGGAGGCCAAGTATTTCAAATCTCAGAAGGATGAAAAGGAATTCTTAACAAAAACAATAACCTCCTCCCTTCCTTCTTATACAGAGGGTGGAGCGGGAGACATTTAATAGGTTCAGATCTCCAAAGGAATCTGTCAACACAAACATGCCGGTTTCGTTTCTCCACCCCATCAAAACAAACCGCCGAATTAAAGTAGTCTCGTAAATAGTGGCCATTAAAAGCACGTTTTGTGATACCCAAACGATAAGAACGCATCAAGCGCGAAATCAAAAACTGTCTCATAGACCGGTACATTTCTTGGACAGACAAAGAGCCGCCAGCATTATTAATAGGCCAAATTGATTGGGCCGCAGGAAGAGGTTCGGCATCACCAAAACCCCCCTTTCCAACCAAGAAGTTGGGCAGCCGGGTTTTGAGGGGTTATTGTGGGGCCCAAATGATTTATGGACCAGACCCATCTACTCGGGGAGAATCCGAAGGACCAAGCCGAGGAGGGCTATGGCCCAAGCTCGACAAAATAGCCTATGGATACCGCCGAGGACAGCTCAGTCCTCGGCAGACCCAAAATCCCCCCTGAAAGAAGGGTAAAAATGGTATAGGACTGAAACTTGGAAGAAAGATCTAAAATATCCAGGGAAAGCTGCCCTTACTGCCATTCAACGCTCTGAACCTGACAGAGCCGCATTCTTTGGCTTTTACAACCACCCCCAACAACTTTGAATATGGGCTGATGGGACAAGTATCAATCTTGGAAAGGTTGACCCTATACGTGGACGAAGGACAATGAACGCAGGCAAATATAAAAGGAAAAATAAGTAACCTAAAGAAGGGGTTGGGAAAAATGGTCAAAAACCAGAGCCTCTCAGCCCACCTCCAGGAGAAAGACTCCAGGGGTGAAAGAAAACTTAAATTTGTACGAACACCACGAAAAACCCACCGCCTGTCGATCAAGGCCTAGCCTTCCAAACCCACGCTCTACAAATGATATTGTTAGGGCCTTTTCACGTGCGAACCCGACGCTGTTACGGTCCGCCACGAATCGTGTCCTTACAGGGCTGATGGGACAAGTATCAATCTTGGAAAGGTTGACCCTATACGTGGACGAAGGACAATGAACGCAGGCAAATATAAAAGGAAAAATAAGTAACCTAAAGAAGGGGTTGGGAAAAATGGCCAAAAATCAGAGCCTCCCAGCCCACCTCCAGGAGAAAGACTCCAGGGGTGAAAGAAAACTTAAATTTGTACGAACACCACGAAAAACCCACCGCCTGTCGATCAAGGCCTAGCCTTCCAAACCCACGCTCTACAAATGATATTGTTAGGGCCTTTTCACGTGCGAACCCGACGCTGTTACGGTCCGCCACGAATCGTGTCCTTACATGAAGTTTGGAGCATCTCCTAGTATAACTTATTGAATTATTTGATCCTAAATTAAGGTCAATTACGAGTTGAGGCTTATCCTTTTTCTTATTATTATTATCACTAAGTTGTACGTGCACCACCTCATGACTTCACCCTACACATTGTTTTTACAAAGGGACAAGATGCTACTTGAACTAAAGCTCATTGGTGAAGGGCTAGGTAAACATCCAAACTTCTAAAAAGTTATATTTATTGGAAACTTCCTACAATCCACAAGATTGATGCTTTGATTCACCAATCCTAGGGTCATCTATGCCCTTTTGCAAATAGCAAAGTGATTTTGAAGCTTGGATGCATACATGTTTTTCCCAATATTAGCAATTCTCTCTTGATGTAAAAATTATGAGATGATTTTGGAATAGGTACACTTGCAAGGAGATGGTGTATGTGTGTTTTCTATTCCTAAAAGCACATTGAAAATGAGCAATAACTAGGTGCCACATTGATAATATCTAGTAGCTTTAGTTCAAGAATCAAAATTTTCAAGTTCAACACCCCCCCCCCCCCCCCCCCCCCCACCCAAAAACCCAACCCAAAAGAAAAGAAAGAAGAAAAAAAGTTTACACAACGGAAATGAAAGAAAATAAAGACCTCGATGTGAAAGCTCCAAAGTCCTAGAGCAAATCTTTGGCCAAAAGGCAAAGCAGTAATCCTCATAATAGTTTATGGAGAAAGTCACAGATAAACATCCACTTATAGGAGGGCAAGTCTCAATATGTCTTCTCCCATCACCATACTCATATCATATGTGACAAGAAGCAAAAGGAGTGCACCAACAAAGGGTCTGTTTGGATTGAGCTTATTTTTGCTGAAATTGAAAACTGAAACTGAAAACACTGTAGCGAAATAATTTTTAAATGTATAAATAGTATTGTGGGACCCATTTTTAATGAAAAAGTTGCTGAAAAGTTTAATTTGTGGAACCCGTAAACAGTACACAGGTATACTGTTTACGAAAGACTTAGTCAAATGTTGCGGCTGACAAAAAAAAAAAGGCAAAACGTGAAAACTGAAACGCAGTCGCAGCTTTCAGCCCAATCCAAACACATACAAAAGCTCTAGGATGCAACACCTAGGGTTGGTCGGAGTAAGCACCAAACTATTTGAAAAATTCCAAGAGAAATTTTATTAATCAATCAAATTGTTAACTTCTCCATAGGAGTATAATATTGTGTTTATATAGACTACTAGGACAAAACCCTAATTCTAATTCTAATTGATTAAGGAAACCTCATTCTAGATGACTTGGGAGTACCCAATTATTGAATTACAAAAATAGTCTTGACTCTAGAAAATCAGATATGATAGTAATAACCTAATTAACAACTAAGAATTAAAATAAACCCATTTCTTATATGGAGCATTCCCCCCATTCACACTCCTATATAAAGGAACATACTTCCTTTATTTTAAGACGTTAACTTGAGAGCGAGTTGAATTCTTTGTTTATGGAAGCGTGACTTCCATTCCCTATTAATACAAATACGGGATGTGGCTAATCATTTGACTGTGAATTCCTTCCAATATTAAAGAAACTTATATTATTATTATTTTTTTTTTCATTTCTCGCATCAATGGGAATTGGCTATACCAAAGCTACGGGCAAAAGAAAACAATAACAAAGTTTTGGTTTTAGTCCAAAAAAATTTCATTGGCTTAATTTTAGCAAGATTCAATCCAAAGGCATTTTACTTATCAGAAAATGTATGTGTGTGGTCATCAGCATAACAAGTATTAGAACAATATTTTTCTACTTAACATCAATAAACATTATAACGTGGACATATACAATAAATCTATTACAAAGCATTCCCAACCGATATACCTTCCTCTGTTACAAGCCTAACAAAAGGGGCTTGGATTTGGCCTTTTTTAACGCAGCCCACTTGTGTCCTTTTCCTTCCTCGCAGCCTGAAAGTTCGAGAATGCATCATATAACACACATCATCTAAATCCTAATATCACCAAAAAAAATTAATTTGAAACCCCAAATGACTAACAATTAACGCCCACACATAAATACACACTCATTCCGCATCTTAGGGCCTGTTTGGTAAGAAATTTCTAATATCATTGTTTAAATTTTATGGAAATACATGCAGGTGAAAAAGTGTGAATATAAGTAGATAAAAAAGTGTGGAAATACATATTGTGGTATTTAAACAACAATTTTCGTTGTTTAAACACCGTTACCAAACAGAGTCTTAACCATCCATTACACAACAGCACCACAACCCAAAAAAAAAAAAAAAAAACCATTTTTTATTTATTTTAAATTTACTCTTACAAGCTGAATTCAATTATGCATCTGCAACTGCTCATTAAAACCAACTCCCACTCCTCCTAAAAAAATAACATTTACACCAAAAGCCAAGTGATCCACGAACTAGACCATAACACAAATAATTGAATCTAACCCAGAAAAATAATACAAAGTACCCAGTACCCAGTTACTGATTTTTTTTTTTTTTTTTTTTTTAATCTTAAGTAAAATTCTCAAATAATTATCAAACGACCAAACCCAGATCATGACCTTGTAAGGCTAAAAACCCGGTGCAGCTAAAAACCTGACATTGTTACAAAAGCTAATGGGTCCGCTGTGAATTACCCAATAAGGCTTTTCTACAACACATGAGTTCGTGTGTGAAGCATTTGAATTGCCAAGGTAGTATCTTTGAACAATTTTGATTTGGAAAGTGCTTGAGCTTGAATCAGTTGATTCTACACCAAAATGCCATCTTTTTGTTTCTTTTAGTTCAAACTTTGCATTTGTATGGTGTGAATTTTCAGAGAGAGAGAGACAATGGTGAATGAGAATTGAGAACCCTTGTAAGCAGAAGTTTCAGTTTCAGGTTTCAGCTCTGTGACACACCAAGTTTGATGTGCTTACACAGTCGAAATTTCAAATGGGCCAAGGCTAGCCCAATGCTTGTACTGTGACAGAGCTAAGCCCCAATTCTAGATTTTTTTTAACTTTTAAGTAAAATAGTATTTTGGTCCTGAACTTTT